>NC_142796.1:10701805-10786545 GCF_049724085.1 Artemia sp. Qi Xiang Cuo
AGCGCTAGAGGTCCCAAGAAGCATAGCTTGTAGAGGACCTCGTATCAATCACAAAATCCACACAAAACAAATCAGGGAAGGAAAACTCAAAAATATAAACACAATGCGAGAAAAATCAACAAAAAACAAACAACTGGTACACAATAACCTTTGACTTAATTTTATCCAAACTGAAAGATGTTGGGAGTTGTTGGGAGATGGTTGGGAGACGGAGGTTGGGAGATGGAGGAAGGTCAATAATGTAAATAAGAAAGAGGAGTGGTCCCAAAACTGAGCCTTGAGGTACCCCTTTGGAAACAGAAGCTAGACCAGAACATTTCCCATCATAACACACAAACTGAGATCTATTAGACAGGTAAGATTTAAACAATTCAAAGGCAATTCCCCGAATTCCAAGTAGAGACAGATTTCCCAGTAAGACAAAATGATCTACTATGTCGAAAGCTTTATAAAAATCAAGAAATAGTCCTAGAGCGCAACGACCCTTGTCTATGTTAACACGCACGAATTCTGTAACGTCAACTAGAGCACATGCAGTAGAGAGTTTAGGTCGGAAGCCATACTGGTTATCAGACAGAACAGAACCACGTCCAGCTGAAGCACTCGTTGAGATGAACGAAAAAAACCTCTTATGCGCAACTGATACATGTAATTTCATGAAAATTGGGAGAATTGATATAGGTGTATAATCTGAACCTTAGCTGGGGTCACCCTTCTTGAAAAGGGGGATTACTTTTGCAATTTTAAACGAATCAGGGTATACACCTTTTGAAATAGATAGATTAAAAATATGGGCAAGAGGTTCAGTAACATAAGAAGAAACAGACTTAAGCACATAGTTTGTTAGTCCAAGCGCATCAGCTGTGTTACTGCTACTTAAAGAAGAAATAAAATCACAGATCTCTATGCTTGTACAAGGAGTTAGAAAAATACTTCTCTCAGCTGGTGAAGATTTCCTTAGTTTAGGAAAGGAGGGGTCTTAACAGTTGGTAGGGTGGTAAAGTAAGAGTTGAAGGCACTAGGTACAGCTGCTTTTTAAATAGTTGAACTATCTGCATTTTTGAAGGCAGTAGGCTGTTTCTTTGATTGTTTCCTACGAGATAAAGCTTCATTAACTACACTCCAAACTTTCTGTGATGCTTCCTCTTAGCTAGTCTAATTGTTGATGTTAAAACATTCTTATAATGTTTATACTTTGATAAATCATCAGGATGAAGGCTTATGCAAGCCAGCTTAAAAAACTCTGACTTCTGCATTGTTGATCTCACAAGACTAGGAGACATCCAAGGCATCTTGGGTTTATTTTTACTAGAAGATTTTACTAGGGGAATTTTTTTTTCAATTAGTATTGTCAGCCGACTCATTAATGAGGCTGAAACCCTATTAACATCTTCAGAATTCATTACTGAACACCAATCACTAGCACTAAGATCAGACATAATGTTATGAACATTGCTCTGACTATAAATTCTTGAATAAGACTCACCTCTGGTATCCTCTTGGCTCAGCATTTTCAATTTGGGAACAGAACAATAAATTAGAAAATGGTCAGAAAGATCAGAGAAAATAATACCAGAGGTAGATTTAATATCCTTTTTAGAAGACAGAAAAATGTTGTCAATCAGAGTTGCAGAAGATCTGATTGGATCAACACGAGTAGGAAAGACAATGCAAGGAAGA
Organism: Artemia sp. Qi Xiang Cuo; assembly: GCF_049724085.1. Taxonomy (NCBI): domain Eukaryota; kingdom Metazoa; phylum Arthropoda; class Branchiopoda; order Anostraca; family Artemiidae; genus Artemia; species Artemia sp. Qi Xiang Cuo. The sequence continues at coordinate 10,703,486 of NC_142796.1, forward strand.
AGGTCAGAGGAAGAAATAGATTAAAAAAATGTGTAGCCTTTGTGTAGCGATGAAGGTTTTTTTGTGTGGCTATAAAAATGTGGCTATAAAAGAAAAGGACTGGGCTTAATCGGTAATAAATATTGACCGCGTCGAAGGTATTATTATGCTCAAAGGTCGTGAACTTACACCTTATAAGTTTTCTGATAGCACTGCTTATAGCGCTAAAGATTGTGCCAACAAGCCTCGCGCCAAGCAATGGGGAGTGAAGTAACTTTATGACCGCACCGCCCTCAATTATTGAGAGAAAATAAAATGTGTAGAAATATAAATGTGACCTCTTTTCCTTGAGCTATCTGGAGATCAGATTCCCTGGGAAAGTCCTTGGAGATTTGCGAACTAATTACCTGTTATTAGGCTGGCTACAGACATATAAAATGAAATAAACACAGGTAAAAAAGCAATAGAATTATTGAAACTTACATATTTGGGTGAACAGCAATGGGTCACTTCAAATGACAATAACGGTGACTGAGATACAACAATGAAAGAATCGCCACGCTCGAAGGGTGAAAAAATTCTATCTGAATGGTCCTGATTCTGATTTACGAATACTTCGAAAAAGCACTTTTACCCCACTATCAAACTTAGCTCTTTTGTCCTGCGCTGTAAGAACTGGCTCACAATTGGCTCAAGTGGCCCAAGGATACGAACCCTTCGTCCAATAAATTGTTTTAAATATATCTGATGATTCAAACGTTCACACGGCACTTATCATTTAAACTTCCTTAGAGATATTGTGCGTAGCACCTTTTTTATTGCTCACTGTCTTAGCGAAATCCAAAGCTTTTATAGCGCCGTTCTTTGTCTGAGGCTAACTGCAGTTTTTTTTTCTTTGCTGAATAAGGACTTTTCATTTTTGAAACTAGGTTTAACTTAATTATAGGGAGTTGGAATTATCTTTAGAAAGAAGGAACTTTATTTTGGTATTTTAAATACATCGCGTTTTACTCATGGTACATATTACCCTTCCCATCAATTAATGACGTCCCGTCATTAGTACTTGCTTGCCTTTGGGCTTTTAAAATGTTCGCAATTTATTAACTATTTCTTCTACATAATTATTTTATATTTATGTTATGGCTTAATCAGGAGTGCTAAAAAATTTTTCTATTACTTTTCTTATTTTATTCTACATCCCTATCTAAAATTCATCTACCGGATTAAGATTATTCATGGTTCTAGGCTAGCTACTATACTAAAGATTTTTTCGTCTACATCTAACACTGATTACTTTTACATTTCCAACAAGTTTGGGGCTATTCTACCTTCACATTTTTTTTTGAATTCACTTTGTACAAGGTTTTTTTTTGATTTTGCTGTTTATATGGCACACTACTTTCTATCTATGCTACATTAAATGAATAGCTCGACAACGCTATATATAACTATAACCGGACATCTAAAACTAAATATAAGAACGATTTACAACACACAATATTGGGTTTACCATGTTCACTGGTAACATTAAAACACTTTCACTGGGGATGTTTGCTACGCAACTTTAATGATAGGATAATGGGATTTTTAGTTATCAAAGTTATTAAGAAGTAACATATGTAAATTCACATATATTTCTTCACCATTCGAGTCTTTAGTGTACTCAATCCTTCTGTTGTAAATTATTGTCCTTTACTCTTTTTGTCTTGGCAAAATCTTTTAAAGCACTTACGTTATAGTTTCTTTATAGGATAGGTCAAGAACAATTGTGTTCATAGCATGAGCTTTCTCTAATTGTCAACTGGGAAACGATACTTTCAACTGCAGGTGTGGGATATGCTATCGGGGTTCATTTTCACCTGCTTTTTGATAGTTCATAGGGTGCCTTATCATTAAGGGGTCGAACACTGGGAGTGCATTTATTTTCTTCTCAGCATATCATTTTTGGGATATTTTGAGTCACATAGAGAATGTATTCTCGCACAAAATTGTTCATTTGTGTCTCTTATAAAATTGTTAGCTCATGGCTTGCGTCTATTAACCTTTGCGGTAATTCCAAGGTTAATCATGGGGGAATTGAAGTTTGAGTTTGGAACAGGTCGACATCAAACTATAGTGACTCCTTCGACATATTGTCTTTAACTTGTGGGCGGGGTATATTGTCACTGAGGGGTTGGTCACTGGGGTTAATTTTGGTTTCCAGGTCAATTGTTCAGAAATTATCTCGTAACATTTATGGGATAACAGAGATATGAATTTTCCACACAGAGTGGATAGGATGGATTTCGAGTGATGGTCGAAAGGGATTCGACGCGTAAGTCTTTGACACATAAATAGTTTTTGGGGTCATCAAATATCATGACTATACGGTCGTATGGTTTATGGATACATAATGATTATCAAAGGCGATATGTAGGTACCTATATCCTGTACTGTTCAGGTGGGTTCTCAGGATGTATGCGATTGTATAGTTCAATAATCAACTGCATACTGAGATTTAAATACAATATTACCTGGTAGGTAATGTGGTTCGTGGTAGATGAAAAAACGATAAAAGGTAACTCTTTTTTTTTTAGACAAATCTGGGATGAAAATTGCCTGGAGTGTATGGTGAGTAGTCTTCGTTGGTTAAGGTATGATGAAAATAGATGCTACTAGGTTGTATCTGCACTGGGCAAATCATTGTAATGCTCAATATCCAATATGTCAATCCACTCCCTGTAATAAAAATAACGAGGCAGAATCACACGTTCTTTAAAGCAAATACTCATAGTACAAATAAGTCACGCATCGATTGGGTCCATGAATTTTACGCTACGAGACAGAGTTAAGTAAATACACTGATATTAGTACAAAAAACGAAATTTTTATCAAGTTGGTTATAATAAAATGACATAATTCCCATTGGGAAATCTAAAACAGAGATGTCTTCAAATTTGTTTTGAGAAAGGAAACAACAATAAAGGATTTATTTAATTCTTCAATACTTATTAAATAAACATAATTTACTCTACATTATTAAGTTTGGGGTCTAATTTTGCAACATGTTCTATGCTTGCATTGTTCACGCACGTCCATGCTATTTAAGAAACGCATGTTGCAGCGTCATAACCACACGGTTGTACGCAAACAACCTTACAATGAGGGAACAAGACATAGCAAGGACGAGTGAAGACCTCTATACCCACTCGTTTTCTCATGTCTTCCCTTTTTCTTGGCTTAGACGTTCTCAGGGGGTTCTGGGTTTAACCTCTGCATTTCAGCCGTTTCTCCGTGTTCTTCTCTTGGTTTTCGCCTTCTTAGTCTCAGGATTTTTTCGTAATTACAAGTCAATAGGGTTCTTACGGTCAGGGAAGTTGCGAATACGAAACATACGGCCAATAGTATGTTCCACCAGGAATTGGTTGAGAACAATCCGTATCTATTATCCACATACTTTAATCTCTGGTTTTCATTTGTAAATAGGGGAATCTGGGAATCTAATGCTTCTATTATTTTTGTAAGCCTTATTGACCCTTTATTCTTTTCTATTTTTGACCATATCGAGTCTTTTATTTCCTCGTTTTTTATACTGGGAATAGTGTACGACAGGTTAATTGCCTTGAAGTTAGTTATTTTGAGACTTGAAGTTATTTATGTTTGTGCTCGTGGTAATTAACGGCGTTCGGACAGTTGACTCTTTAGTTACGAGTCGACACCCTTGTTTTATGGTTATCGTACCCACATTTTGTAACAGTAATTCTGTTTTGTAACTTGGGTCTATTCTTTCTGTATTATTATAACAAGACAAAGTTCCAACAGTTTATCTTGGAAGTGAGATAATGATAACATTTGTAATTACGAACATGATTAGCACATAATTAGACTCTTCTGTACTGGTAGTTTTGTTGTTTTTTTTTATTTTGTTGACATCAATGTTTGTTAGGACATTGGTCGATTTTTCACAGAAAATCCGAGGAGACCGCCAACACCCAACAAATTAAAAGCTGCATGGGCCTTGAGTTCCTCCCAAGGCTTCCCACAAGACATGGTCCAACGCCAGTTGTCGTCCTCAGTAGACCACGAGCTTCCTACCTTTGGTTATTTTCTGTTGCAACCTTTCTCTCTGATCACCAATGTTTTGACATCACTCGTATTATTATTATTTTTTTTATTAATATTGACTTGGTTAACTTTACTTGCACACTGTTAAATGTATTATGGTGGATCACAAGTTGATTTTCATAAGGGATTTGAAATTTGTCTTTCCATAATTAGGGATATTTCCATCTGTCAGGTTTCTTAACCGTTCTGCCTGACTGTGTCGTTATTTTCTCCTCTGTTTCTTGTGGTTTTTTGTTTTTAGGCTCTGCCAGCGAAATAAGGTCAAATTTTTTTTTATTGTTTTTTAAGAAAATCCTCGCATTTTAATATTGTTTGTTTCGTGTATGCGACTGCTGAAATCATTCTTTATGTCCCTATTTCTTAAACTACTACATGATCTGCTTCGTCATCATATTCTTCGGAACTGTTTTCTGACAAATCCGGATTAGACCTTTTAGAGGTGGCACTTTTTGAGCTATCACCTGCCCTTCCTTCGTAAATTTCTACTCCTTTGGATTTGATTCTTGAGAGCTTTGAGAGGAATCAAGAGTTTTTGTGGGGTTCCTCCACTGTTTGAATGCCATTTCCTCAGGGGGATGGGGCATTTTTTGCACTAGGGTTTCCCTCCATGAAGTCCACTGTTTAGGCTTGACCTTGGACACAGTTATATCATGATATTGTCCTTGCTGGTCATCCTTGGGAGTTATATTCTCTGGCAATGTACTTTGACTCGTTTTTATGGGGAAATTTATTAAATCCATAGCTTCTCGCAGATTTGTTTTAGTTGATTCTTTGGGAGGAGTTTTCTTTACGGTAATACCGGGGGTTTCTACAGCTCTATTTAATTCTTCCTGCAATAACAGGGGCCTTTCTATTGGTGGTGCAGGGGAAACCATATCGTCTGGAAATCTTTTGGGGGGACAAGGGGTCGAAATTCTATCGGGGAAAAATTGGGTTTTTGGGGATATGGTATAATCTAATTCTCCCGCGCTCTCTGGTGATGAACTTTTTGAGCTTTTTGGTGTTTTTATTCTTACTGGTATTAGGGATTTTTTCTTTGGAATAAACAAATTTTTCATAGCTAAAAATTCCTCAAAATTTTTCTCATGACTCTCATTCTCGAAATAGTCTTGCTTGGAATTAAAGGGTTTTAGCTCTGCCAATCTTGATCTAGGGGGCTCATTTTCTGCATCTGACGAATTAGTAGAGGAGGGATGTGATACCCATCTCTCTGGAAATTTGGCTCTTTTTATTCGGCTAACATGCGCCTCGTAAGTTCTTCCACTATCGGGGTTTTCCATTTTAAAAGTATATTCGTTATCGTACTTTTTGACTATTCTGTACGGTCCAGAATATTTGTTGGAAAGTTTTTTCCTTCCGTTTTTGCTTCGTTCTTTAGGTAGACGCAGTCTCCTTGAAATCTATACTCCCCTTGACTTTTGGTTGGTTTCTTAGCTCTTGTTTTATTTTACATTTTTCCAACTCTTGCCTACCTATTTTATAAGTTTTCCTCATCCTATTTATGAATTCTTGTTTGTAATCTTCCGAGCTATTATAATGCTGCCGAGATTCAATAATATCATCATACGGGATTCTAAAATCACGACCAAAAAGTAAATAAAATGGATTGTCTTTGGTTGTTTCTGAATAAGCAGTATTGATTACGTTAGTTAAATAAGGTAAGAATTGATCCCAGTCTTTCCTATTGTCTTTTGTATAAATACTTAATACGTTCGAAAATATTTAATGCCTATTTTCTATTTTACCATTAGGTTGTTGGTGGTACGGAGCTGTCACCATTTTCTCTATATTAAGAAAACTCATTAAATCTTTTGTTACCTTTGAAACAAAATTGCTTCCGTTATCACTCAAAACCCTATTTGGCACGCCAAATTGTAAAAATAAATTCGCTAACGCCTTACTTGTGGCGTAAGCGCTTTGATTTTTTAATGCTTTTGCAAAAGTAAATCCGGAAAAATGATCTATAACTGAAAGAATACAAGTATGGCCTCTGCTGGAAACAGGCAAGGCTCCGCTCGTCCCGTATAAGTCAAATGAGATAATATCGAAGAGGTACTTTGCTACCGGGACCCTTCCCATTGGAGGATTAGGATAAACTGGGGGGATTTTTCTTAAGTTACAGGCTTCGCATGTACTTACAAATTCTTTAAGTTTTGTCATTGCCGACGGCACGTAAAAATATTGTTTTAACTTATGGAAAATTTTCATTACTCCTAAATGTCCACCTATATCTGAATGAAAATATTCAAATGCAGGCACATTTGAGTTTTGTGGTAATACAAGTATTATTGAGGTATGGTTTCTATTTGTCTCAGCAGTCACGATTCTACATAGTATTTCTTCATTAAGATCTTAGTAAATATTATCTATCTCTTTTCCAAGATTTTTGAATTTATCCGGTAACGCATCGTCATTCACAAAATAATTAATAAGCGCTGAACACATTTCGTCCTTTTTTTGCTTTCTTTTTATATTTTCTAAAGACAAGGGACAATAGTTAACCTTATTTTCCTTTACTGTGTCTTTGTCTTTGTTTTTCTTACATTTATGTTTGCTCTTAGCATTAATAGCGTTAACTTCATTTTTCTCAGCTTCCGACGGAATATATTCTGGGACCGACAGCTTCCGACGGAATATTTTCTGGTTCCGACGGAATATTTTCTTTTCTTTTCTATAATATCTACTCAAAAAGTTACAAGCTGCGTTTTGTTTACCTTTTAAATGTTCAAATTCGTAATCTAGGTCTTGGATTTTCATAATCACATCTAGCTAGAATTCCTGTGGGGTTTTTAAATGTGCGCAGGTACTGCAAGCTCTTATGGTCTGATCGTAGTATAAATTTTCTACCAATCAAATAATTTGTAAATTTATCCAAATGGTGGATTATAGATAATAATTCTAAACTTGTGGCGGAATAACTACTTTCGCCTTTTGATAAGGTTCTACTCGAATAGCACACAACTTTCCATTTGGTTTAGTTTTGGTGTTCCCTCTAGAGGATTAGGGTTTTCTACCGGGATTTTTTGTGAAAGAATAGCGCCAATCCCCTTTGAGCTCGCATCGGTTGTGACCACGATTTTTCCGTTTTTCAAAATCAGGAAGTGATAATATTGGTTCTGAAGTGAGTGCCTTTTTTAGACGGTTTAGGGAAGTTTGAGCTTCCTGGGACCAGGTAACATTATGGGAAGTCCCTTTAGTTAATTCCGTAAGGGGTTTCGCAACTTGGGCGTAATTGCGTACGAATTTTCTAAAGTAGCCAGAAAGACCTAAAATTCCCCTTAATTCTTTCATAGTTCTGGGGGGTTTGAGGTTTTCAACACATTTTATTTTATCCGGGTCTGGGGATATCTCTCCTTGTGTTACTACTACCCCTAAAAATTTAATTTCAGGTTGAAATAAATTTAAATTCTCAGGCCGGCATTTTAAATTGCCTTGTCTGAACTTCTCGAACACCTTAGCTAATGTTGCTAAGTGTTTTTCAGTGTTTTCTCCCACGCATATGACGTCATCAACAAAATGAATGATATTCTTTAATCCTCTTAACAGGTGTAATAGGGGTCTACACAGCGCCCTTGAATTTGTTTTAAGTCCAAATGGTACCCTTAAGTATTCATATGAACCACATTCAGGTGCTGAAAATGCAGTTTTATGCACATCTTTTTCGGCTATTTTCATTTGGTGGTAGCCTTGGGTAAGGTCCAAAGAAGTAAAAATTTTGTTTTTGCTTGAAATTGAGTCAAGAATTTCATCTATTCTTGGTAGAAGAAATTTATCGCTAACTACTTGTTTGTTGAGGGCTCTATAGTCTATTATAAGTCTAAGGTCACTATTCCTACATTGTACCAAGATTACTGGTTCACCATCCGGATTTATACTGGGTCGTATAATTTCATTTTTTTCTAATTTACGGATTTTATTTTTTAACCACTCTTTGTGCTTATACGGCACAGAATATAGCCGTCTCGTTACAAGATTACCAGTCCTTAAAATTGAATGTTCATAAAACGGTATAAGTCCGATGTAATCTTCAGATGCGTAAAACAAGTCCATAAAATTCCATAATAATACGCGTAATTTTTTATTGAGTTCCATGTCCGTAATAGGCTCCATATTAAATTTGTTTAAAAATTGCGATTTAGTTAGAGGATATTTGTTATTAGAGGTTTTAATGCCGTTAACTAGGTTTCTTTTAGAATTTTCCCATGTATTTAAATCATTCTCTGATAAGACTTGAATTTGAACTAAACACGTCCCCTTTTTTATTGTAATTGTATTATTTTCGTGGTTATTAGTTACCCAAATAAAACCTTCTCCTTTGTCATAATATATAATCTGTTCCTCGCATAGCAAATTTTCGGGAATTTCAGATGGGGTTACAAACCATATTTTAGATTTGCTAACCACTGGTTCAATCATCTGTGATATTTGAATTTTTTGCATCGTTTTGGGAGGGACTTTTGTTTTCCTTATCGTGAATCCGTAATATTTCTCTTTATTTTCATTCTTTATTAGATTCATACTGGCGCTATGCTGCGCCATTGCGGCATCTGGCGGTGTCACGTTGGGTTTCACTATGTTTTTCCATAATTCCGCTATTTTCTTAATTTCGTTTGACCTGTAATGTCGCATATCTCCTATTTTTATTTTCGCAGATTCAGTACCCTTATTTTTTAAATTTACTTCATCTCTGCAATGTCTTTCAGAATAATTGGACACACCAGAGTCAATCAAAGCTTTAAAGTAAACGTTTTCTACACAAAAATCATTAAATATAGGTAACTTGTTATTATTATCACTACAAGACGGCACTACTATTGTTTTGGACCTATTAAATATTCTGGGCACCCTCTGGGCTCAATTTTTATTTCTGAGGGGCCTGAAACGTTTCCCTGAGGATTTATTTCATGTGTCGGTGCCTGTAATAGATATTCAGACGTATGAGTTTCCGTAGGCATATCTAATTGATTTACGTCTGTCTGCCTTCGCCATGTATTATTAGGGTAACGTGGATATCCTGTGTCAGTGCTGCTTGCTGGCGCTGAGCCGTCCACTTGCAAAATTTTCATTTTCCATCTGTAAATTTTCGTGATTTCTATATAGTATTCTGGCATTATAATGGCCTTGGCGCGTACTTGGGTTTTCAAATCGGTAATTAATTTGTCTGTTGGGGGGAGGGTTATACAAATTTGGTTGGTACGTTTTGTAAGGTACTGATTGGTGCAATCTTCCCTGGTTGTAGCCTAGTGCACCACCAGCGCTATAATTTGTTCTTTCAAACAAATAGTTGCCATTATTTTGCCTACTGCCGACAGCAATTTTTGGTATGCAGTTGGGGACATAATGGCACTCTCTCGCGATATGCCCAGGTCGATTGCAATTATAACATCTTATTATTGTATGGTTATTTTCATAATTGGATTGTTTGACAGGCTGAAAACGTACTGTTTTCTGCCTAGCGGGTTCTTGCGTTTTATTTGTTTGTGGCACTGGGGAATTATCCCTTGAAAAGAAGTTGGGGAACGCCTGATCGCTCTTGAACTTTGTTTTTATATTTTAATTGCTTAGGCTGTTTATTTTGATGTTACTTTGATTTATGACCATAGTGTAGACTTCGATCAATCGCTCTACCTCCTGAACTGTGAGATCTAACGTCTACATATTTATGGATGTTGCCACTCTATATAATTTTGGGGGTAGCCCTCGCAAAAAGGTATTTAGTATGAATTTTTCATACAGTTGCCCAGAACCACTTCCATATTTTGCCTCTACCGAAATGCGTATATTATCAAGATATTCTCTTATATTTTGTGAATAGTCAAAGCTCACCGGTCCGTGTTTCAATTTATTTATGGAACTGGTTTCGATAAATCTATCTTTAAATGCTTTTAACAATTTATCAACCGTATTTATTGTCAAGTTAGCGTTATTGCCTATGGTATGTTAAATCTGTTTTAGAAAGGTTAAGGCCTGGCCTTTTAATCGTAGTAGGAGCATGTCGACTAACGCTTCTAGCTCTGTTTTTGTTAGTTGTACAAACTGGACCAATTGAATATTGAATTCGTCAATATCTGGATGACCATTGTATTCCGGGATAGACTTCGCTATTTCTATATTTTTCACGACCAACTTCTGCACCATTAATAAATCGTTAAGGTCGTCCGACATTTTTTTTGCGTTTTTATCAAAAAATAAATTTATTTTATTTACTTACCCTATTTTGGGGGAGGCTATTATATCCTAAGAGATATTTTAAAGGGTTTCCTGTCGTAGCATAGTGGTTATAAGCCTAATTACTTTACTTACATGTCTGTATCCCTCTAATAATTAAATTTAAATTATAAAGTTTTATAGCCTAATTAGTTCGCAAGTTTTCCTCCAATTTCCGACCGTGCCATTTCTAGCGATGGAATTTTTATGTGGCTATAAAAATGTGGCTATAAAGGGGAAGGACTGGGCTTAATTGGTAATAAATATTGACCGCGTCGAAGTTAATATTATGCTCAAAGGCCGTGGGCTTACACCTTATAAGTTCTCCGATAGCGCCGCTTATAGCGCTAAAGATTGGACCAACAAGCCTCGCGCCACAGCAATGGGGATTGAAGTAACTTTATGACCGCACCGCCCTCAATTATTGAGAGAAAATAAAATGTGTAGAAATATAAATGTGACCTCTTTTTCTTGAGTTATCTGGAGATCAGATTCCCTGGGAACGTCCTTGGAGATTTGCGAACTATTTACCTGTTATTAGGCTGGCTACAGACATATAAAATGAAATAAACACAGGTAAAAAAAGCAATAGAGTTATTGAAACTTACATATTCGGGTGAACACAATGGTTTCACTTCAAATGACAATAACGGTGACTGAGATACAACAATGAAAGAATCGCCACGCTCGAATGGTGAAATAATTCTATCTAAATGGTCCAGAATTTGATTTACGAATACTTCCAAAAAGCAATTTTACCCCACTATCAAACGTAGTTCTTTTGTCCTGCGCTGTAGGAACTGGCTCACAATTGACTCAAGTGGCTCAAGGATGCGAACACTTCGTCCAATAAATTGTTTTAAATATTTCTGATGATTCAAACGTTCACACGGTTCTTATCATTTAAACTTCCTTAGAAATATTGTGCGTAGCACCTTTTTTATTGCTCACTGTCTTAGCAAAATCCAAAGCTTGTTTAGCGCCGTTCTTTGTCTGAGGCTAACTGTAGTTTTTTTCTTTGCTGATTAAGGACTTTTCATTTTTGAAACTAGGTTTAACTTAATTATAGGGAGTCGGAATTATCTTTGGAAAGAAGGAACTTTATTTTGGTATTTTAAATACATCGCGTTTTACTCACGGTACATTTGGCAAGAAAACTAATGTAGCCTTTCCTAGATGCAACTCTTAAGTTTAGTGTTTGGTTAGCTTTTAATTATATTAGATTTTGTCTGCGATGTTTATGGATGGCTATTTTGAGATATAGATTTTAAATCATTGGCCTGGATTTGATGCACCTTTTGGCCCTAAAGAATAATGCTAGTGTTTTTTAACTTTAAAAACACCTTAGTTCTTTTTACTTTAAATTATATGTTGTTTTATTTTCTAAATGGTTAAAATAGAAACATTGATTTCTATCATATGGCTACAGACTACTGATTGTCAAGGTTTATTTCTCACAAGTCGTGTAATAAAAACCGTTGATTTCTATGCCTAGCTTCTTTCTCGCAAATTTTACTTTTTGCATTGCTGAAAAGGGGGGAGGGGCATCTTTGGGACAATGGCAGATGCTTCCTAGACAAAATTATACCTGACAATAAATTCTGTACAAGGGGGTGCTAACAGGGAGTCATTATTATGTACTAAATTTTTCTTCTTTTTTTGGACAATTATGAGAAGTGCCTGCCTCCTCCTGAAAAGAGAGCTAAGGGTAATGACAATACTCCCATGCAACACCTGGAGATGGCTGGCCCATCGAGAGCCACCCACATCCCTTCCAGACCAACGCTGCCTGCCTATGTCCCATCCGATCAGAAACCAATGCAGCCTGGCAGAAAATTAAAGAGGGAATGGATGGCTACTCACACGATGGTGAACCCCACTCCTCCAACCCCCCAAGCCAGTGACATCACTACCTCAGCTACATATCCCACTGACACTGCTGGCCAAGTTGCACAAGAGCGTGACGTCACCGCCCCATCCATCCTCCGACATGTGTTCCCAGGACCATCCGGCACTCAAGTGCAGCCAGAATTTGGAGATGTAAGCATTTTACCTCTAGTTTCTACCTGGTTATAGAAATATCTAACTATTTCTTTCAACTTTTTTAGACCTTTTTTCTCGCCATTTTTCAACACATTAAAAGTGTGTCAGAGATATTAAAAGAGATTTTTCACTATTTTTTCAACCTGATAAAATATAACGTTCTCCCTTTAAATTGTTTAATTATTGTATTTATTCTCATGAATTAGGTTAGCGAAGTCAAAAAAGGTACTATATTCCAGTCATAATTTCGCATAGTAAGTAGCAAAATCTTTGCGATATAAACTGCTTTATTAACGAATGCTTCACCTTGCCTCTACAAATATTATAAAATCAACTTTCTGTCGGAATGAGTTGTGTATCAAGTCCATGTGTTTTGGCAATCCATTTCAAACCAAGTAAAGACACTGTTTTTTTTTCCAAAGCAGATAGAGTATTAATATGAAATTTTTGGGGGGATTGTTTGAAAAAAATCAGAACCAACTATGTCATGTTTTAGATTGTAAATATCATATATTAAGTTGGAACTTTCAGGATATATAGAGTAGTTAGAGTAGGGAATTAACCAAATGCTACTACTGCTACTACTACTGCTACTAAGCGTGTTTTTAAGTACATGTGAATAATAATCCAATTTTAAAAATAGGGTGATTTAGACACTTTGAAAATAAGCTATTTTCTTTATAGATTGCAATGGTTCCATATTCATTGTCTCCCCCTAATCACTTGAAGAAGAAGAAGAAGAACTCATTGACGCGTCTATAGAGTTTCATGTCATTCAGGAAGCATCACCTATCAACGAATGGCATGGTATCGTTAATTCTGATGAAATACCTTTTAATATTGATAATTTTCTAACTAATTATTTCAATGTAGAACCTAGCACAGTTGAACAGGGTAATGTAGCTAGTTCAGAGGGGGACTTAACATTGCTAAGTCCAAATACCATGCTAATTTTAGATGATTTTGTCAATGAATTAACTATGAATCCTTCACCCTCAGATTACATGAACATAGTTCCAGTTCAATCGAATGAAATGACTTCGATAAATTATCACAGTTCTATTATTGAACAAAGCGGAGGAGGGGTGGTAATGATAATATACAAGAGGGGGAGGGTAACAATGCACAATTTACAACACTTCCAGAATTTTATCAAACAAATTTGGTATTAAATACAATAGTCGTCTACACTGCAACCTTTGGAGATCCCTTTAATTCGCTTATGGGGGGGAATTTTATATTCGACCCTATAGATATTGTTTATGTATTTGTAGATAAAATTCGTGCACTGTTAGAAAACCAGATTCAGTTGTTGGGGGGTTAGGAACTCTATTAAGGTTTCAATTGTTTTAAGATATTTTATTTAAATAAGGGCAAAAGTGAGGTGTATGACCCATTATGTACACACCGAGATGCTAGTGGTCTATCCTCATGCATAAAATTATGACACAGTTCTTATGCAATGGATAGGCCACATTATTACGTATCCCGAAAATTAAATAAAAATGGTAGTGGTTCCGTAGTTTTATTTATTGAAAATTTAAGCGTTAATATTTGTAAATTTAAAAAAGACTATTTTAAGAGGGGCTAGGGTGGGGGAAAGGTCAATAGTTTTAAAATATAATCCAGATTTAGAGGGTAGCAAGGGCGTTCAACGAATCTGTTTTGAAACAGGTCAAAAATGTTTTATGTACGGTTTCCTAATATCAGCTTTACAACCTCTAACACATGACGCTTCAAAGAAAAATTTAGAATACTGGGCTGTACATGGGAAGGTGGGATCCGGTTTTCCACTTGTTTAAAGGGAAAATTCCCATCAACGCTAAGATCAATTGATATTTTTTAAAAGGGCCAATGCACATTTAAATATAGGCGTTATTGTGGTCCAGTATGAAACTGAATTTGAGGATGGAGCACGTTCTAATAAAAAGGGGGTGTTGTTCCCAGTAAGGGGTCCCTCAATTGAATTAGCTAAGCACTGGGTTTGGTTGTTATACACACCACCTAGCGAACCCAATGCAATTGGCCATTTTCACCCAATTAAAGATATCAGTAGACCTCTGGGGGAGGGTTAAAACACTTGGGACACGTTTCTACTCTTCAACATAGCTGTCTAGATTTCTTAGTGATTTAAAACTACAGAATTATATGAAATATTGCAGAAGGCATGGCTATCAATAAGTGGAAACAGTTTCGGGTGACAGGGCTATTTTAAGATTTAAAAATTTCCAAAATACCCTCCTTCCAAGCAATAAAATCTCTTTGGACTGTGAAGCTAGGCTAGTGGATGTGAATGATCATCGATTTCCGAATCAAATCAAAGAACATCAAGCTATTGTGGTTTCCTATGCCCACGCGCAAAGAGACAACTCTAACACAATGCAGTTGTTAGTAATAGTAGAGGCGTTGGATGATAACGAGTGCATGATCAAGGCATTGACCAAATTAATTTTCACTGCGAATGGAGCTATTTCTCGCTTGAGAAATAAACATTACCCAATGTTGTTGTCTGCAGAAGACCATCTGGCGATTAAAAATCAAAAAATATGCTGGGTTTGTAAGGGGCAAGTTGAAGAGGGGACTAAGGGGAAAGGGACTAGGGGGAAGGGGAAAGTCAGGGACCATAATCACTTATGGCAGGAAATATCATCAGGGGTAGTAATTTTCGTGGTGTAGCACATCAATCGTGCAGTGTGAATGTAAGTCAGCAGGTTTTTATACCGGTTTTCATTCACAATTCAAATTATGACTTAAAATTTATTTTACCGGCTTTGGCACGTATGCAGAGGGAGGGAGGGGGAGTAGATAGTCCATGGATAAATAATTCATATACCTAAAAAATAATCCCCAAATCAGCTGAGAAGTTTCTACATCTCGAGTTGAAACGGCCGGTGGAGGATAATGAACATACGTGCTGGAATAAACTTAGGTATTTAGATTCTTTTAGTTTTTTCCCCAAGGCTTTGAGTCAATTGATTCAAGTGCAGAAAAGCGACAATTTTGATAGTTTTCCTCTACTTAAACAAAACTTTCCAGACAGTGAAATGTATGACCTACTAACCTGTAAAGGCGTATGCACAATGGCTTTGTGCTCGAGGATGGCGTAAAAGTACTCCTCCATGGCCACTATCGAATTTCAGACCTGGTTGACTGTGTAGACTATCGCGACCAACTCGATCTTGATAAATTAACCTAACCTTCATCCTTAAAGCAAATTGTGGTCCACATTTTTTTTCTATGGAGACAGCAATCCATAAATTAACTTAAATGCTCAAATGCAGTACAACCTAATTGAACCTGATAAATTAACTTAAATGCTAGAAATAGTACAACCTAACCTGATAAATTAATTTAAATGCTCAAATAGTACAACCTAACCTGCAGCAGCAGCGGCTATTGCATACAGAGTTTTTTTCCACCGGCCTTCGACCCCGGGAGGTGGGGGGTCCCGTCGGTGGCTGGCCTTCGGTCTGTGGCTCCCACCCGTGGCCGGTTCTCGGCCTGTGCCTCCCGGGGGGTGGAGGGTATTCTCATCCTTTAAATTCATAGTGTTCAAATGTGCTGCTATTGTTCGTGTTGTAAGTTGTTTTTAAGTGAAAAATGTTGTTGTACAAATAGTGTGTGTGCTATTGCTATTCGTGCTGTTGTACAAAAATGTGTGTACTATTCTTGTTGTACAAATAGTGTGTGTTGTTCTTGCTGTACAAAAAGTGTTTTTGTCAATAAATGAAAAATGTTGTTGTACAAATAGTGTTTTTGTTAATAAATGCAGTTGTTGTTCTCGTTGAAAAAAAAAGTGTTTTTGTTAAATAATGAAAAATGCTGTTGTTGTTCACGTTGTACAGAAAAGTGTGTACTATTGTTGCTGTACATAAAAGTGTTGATGTTAATAAATGCTATTGTTCTTGTTGAACATATAGTGTGTGCTATTCATGCTGTTTAGAAAAGTGTTGATGTTAATAAATGAATGAAATATTGTTTTTAACAAGTATGGTTTACAGTTAGTTGTAGTCCGACTTATGTCAACAGCAGCAGTATTTATCAATTTAAAACACCATTCAGATCGTTTCTGTGTGGTCCATCAATGTCTGGGAAAACGACACTTTTAGCTAAAATAATTAAAAATTGTAATAAAATGTTTTTGGAAAAACCAAAGAAGATTTATTATTGCTATAGTATTTGGCAGGAGTCCTACGATCAAATAAAAGCTATTGCCACATCCATGCCAATACAATTCATACAGGGACTTGATGTTTTCAATAGTATTGAACCAAACACATTGTTGATTAATGATGATTCAGTTGAATCAATTGAACAGTTCTCGCAGGAAATGCTACAACTCTTTACCGTTTGCTCTCATCATGAACACATTTCCATAACCCTAGTCCTACACAATCTGTTTCATCAGAGCAAATGTATGAGAACCCTTGCTGTGAATTGCAACATCTATATTGTCTACCGAGTTGTTCGTGATTCTAGCTCGCTAATAGCTCTCAATAAGCTAATATATCCAGATGCTCCAAAATTTCTGCTGTCAGCGTACACTCAGGCGACAAATGAGCCCTACGGATACATTGTGCTAGATCTTAATCAGAATGCACTCAAAGATCTACGTGTAGTCACAGATATTTTCGACAAACAAATTACTGTCCACCTTCCGGCGAACAGTAGAAAAAGCTATTAGTTGCGATTATGACATTGAAGAAACTACACGAGCAACGGCATTTATTTTCCATTCTAAGCACTCCAAAACCTCCAGTCAGGAAGGTCATACTGGAACATGGTGCTAACAATGATCTCATTCATCTAATATCTTAGCTTTGTTGAAATTCAACTGAGGACAATTTACACTTGCTGAAAGATGTTAGACAGCATAAGAAGCAATAACGGTCAACTGTTCACTCCTTGGCTTGAAAAATCCAAGGAAAACTTTTTAAAAGAAACTACCTGCCTCAATCGGGCGGTAGTTTTTTTCACACTTTTACTACCAATAATTGCAGGACTTGTAAATAATTTTCTCTAGATGGCTAAACCCTATAAATTAACGCCATTTTAACTTGTCCTCTCACCCGTGGAACATTTTGAAGACAATCTAAGCAAATTCATTAATGATGAAAATATTGCTGATGACAATAAGCTAGTTTTACTTCAAGATGCATTGCGATGTGTTGCCAAACATAGACTTTATCGTGAGAGACCCACCACCATCATAGATCCCCCTAAATAGGAAACATTACCTCAAGATTTTGCGCAATCAAAGGAGAAGGAATTGAATTCAATAGTGACATCAATTGGAAGTCTATTGCCAGTGACTTATCGAGAACAGAGTAAAAGAGTATTAGCATATCTCATGTTGGAAACTGGTGGTGGTGATCAAGTTCAGGTCGATAGCACAGGGAAACGAATTATAATTCAGGGAAAAACTTATAATCTAGTTGATTTAGTTTGTTATATGGTGACGAATCGTAAACTACTTTTATCATTTGACAATAATCTATAGACCTTTCTAAATGCATCAAACTTCCCCAAAAGTCTTATTGGCAATAAGCAGATTCTAAAGAAACTAAGAGAATATAGTCCTCCAACAACACCAACACCATTTAAAAAAGAAGAAGATTCAATATTGGAAAATACTAGCAGCAGCAGCAATGATTTGATAACACCAGTGGCTGCTAGACAAAAGCGAAGACGTATTGATTCACCCTCCAGTGCGCAAAAGGTGCAGTGTGCAAAGATGAAGTTTTAAATCGTGTTTATGAAAATATAGGTGAAGCGGGAAGTCTAAGTTTCCCAAAAACTCTTTCTAAAATTGCCTCTGACATAGATGGCAGCACAATAAAAAAAGCAAAAGAGTATCTAGAAAATGAACAGAGTTACACACTGCATCGGAATCGCAGGCTTCGTGGCAAACAGTATCGACAAACTAAATCCTTTTCCCTCTGCATATAATGCAAACTGATCTTTTAACTTTAGACGCGAGTGCGCGAACCTTTGTCGAACAATTGAAATCTCATCAAAATGGAAAATGTTTAAAAAGGTCGAGAAACAGTGCACCACTCTCTACTCAGGCTAGAAATGAAAGACATCACCCCTGTCAAAGAAAAGAAGGAAAAAGACGACACGTACAGTAAACAGTAGTAGAAGAAGAAGCCCCAGGAAGAGAATTGTTAGATCAAAACTAGATTTTTTTTCCTAAGATGTCATATATGCCACATAAGGATTCCCAACCTTCAATCACTTCATCATTAAATCTTTTCAATGCAGAAAATGTTGATGTGAGTGTAAAACATGGATACTATGAACAATTTTATCCACAAAAACCCCTCTCCGATAATATCCACTTTCAAATTTATTCCAATGAAGACTAGTTTATGGAAATGTCTTCAACATTTATAGATTTCCAAATGAAAGTCCGGAAATCCAATAATACATTGCCAATTCTTGCCGATGGAATATCCTAATTCCATCTTCCATGATTCCATGAAAATTGTATATTACATAATTTTTTTCGTCAAATCAGTGTCTACATAAATGATACACTGGTGAGCACAAGCAACAATGTTTCAAATTATACAAGCTATATACAATTCATGCTGATGACACCAAAGTCATACAAGGAATTGACACGCACCTCCAATGGATATGAATATATTACTAATACTGATAGTACAGATGCACTTAAAAATGCTACAACTAGTGAATTACATCTACTTGGAAAAATATATCATGAAATATTTAATATACCCCAATGGCTACCACCCAATATTAAAATGGATATAAAATTGACACTTGCACCATCCAATTTCATTTTACGAAAAGAACTTGCTGCCAATCCTGATGTAACTCTCTCCCTCACCTGGGCAATACTACATGTAAGCAAACAGCAGGTTATGAGTTCTTTTGCTTTGGCAGTGGAAAAAATGAGAGCCAGTAGAAATAATATTAAACTGGTTGTTCCTCATACAATCACCAATCAACGTCATATTGCCACAGGCTCACGTACCTTCACCCACTCATCCTTTATCAATGGTGAAATTCCGTCAAAATTAGCCTTGGCATTTGTAAAAAGTGCTAGTGCAATAGGATCGTGGACTGGATGCCCACATAAATTTGAAGTGTTTGGGCTTTCATCTCTTGTCTGCAAAGTAAATGAAATCCCACTCTACAATCTATTTTTTGATAAACCCTATTGGACATTGTATGAGTTGACCATGCAAAGCCTAGATCATGATTCACAACTATTTGAAAATGGTATAACTAAAGAAATGTTTGCTAAAACAAATGGTATCATTGTATTGGATTTGTCTGACACCCAGGAAATGAGTATAATACGAACGGGGATTGTGCGTTTAGAGTGTACATTTGAAGACCCATTACCAGAGAGTATTGCACTAATATCACTAAATCAATTTGAAACCTATTGGGTAATCCCTCCCGAAGGCAGTGTTCTACTAGACCTTGCACCATGAACACGCGTCAAATAATCAATCTATTTAATATGGACCCCTACATGTCCAAATGCAGATCCTATTGTCTGCCCTCGGACTTTCTTGGAAAAATTCAAAGTGTCAACAGTACCCTAATCATTGTTATTAGCAGTCCATCGACTGTGAATACTGGCCATTGGTTGTGCATCTTTCAAACTATGAAGACGATTGAATTTTTTGATCCTCTCGGTCTACCCTATACATTCTACACTCCACACAAGAGCAACTATATTGAGAGCAGTGAGAAAACTATTATTCAAAATCGGAAGAGAGTGCAGGATCTGACGACTAAAAGCTGTGGTTTCCATGCGCTACTACATATTTCATGTTCAGACGTCGTGGATATACTTACAAGCAGTTTCTCAGCATTTATGTAGACAATCCACGGCTGAACGACTTCATGGTGGAAAATATCCTCTCAGACCGGTATAATATTGATTTTAGTGCCCTACGAGTAAAGTGCTTATAAAGTGTATGTGAATTTGTTTATTAATAAATGAAAAATGTATATACATAATGTCTTTATTCTTCACTTTAGATTTCTTCTTTTTCTTCGGTTTATAGGCAACTGTCGTGAACCACTAATCCTGGTAAATCATTTGAATTCACTGTATATTGATCTTGATTGGCTACAAAGTCAGGGTCACATTTTCTATAGTATAATGTAACTTCACTCTTGTCATATCTCTTTGTATAGTCAATGATACTATTTGCATTCATATTGTGAAATTCACGTGTTTCAATCTGTCTATTTGAAGCAATATCAAATACAGTGTTTTCAAATGGTGAATCACATTCGGTAACTGCCAAATAAAATCACTAGGTTTATAGTCACAATAGGCAGTGTCGTCACAACGATGACGTAGAAACCAAATTGTCTTGTTACCTCAACAGTTGAATTGTAGACCAAATTATTCCTCCCAAAATAATTTAAATCCACGACGATACCAATCTCGTAGAAATAAACTAAAATCACGTTTGGAGTTCTTTCCAATCATACGTGAGTAAGTATTCTCCCACTGATCACAGTTGTCATAGTGGCAATTGGAGCAAAGTTGCCCTCTAGGGTGAGAGTCACAAATCTCTTCCAGACATGAATTACATCCTTTAATTGTACTGCATATCCTCTATGTAATTTACAAGGATTGCATAATTTGCACTTTTCATTATAGTCGTCAATAATTGTACAATTCTCACATGATGACCAACTGCCAAGAGTGGACATGTATAGAACATTTTTGGTTTCCGATGTCAACTCTCTCACAGCTAAAAAGAAACTGATCCTCGTTCGATAAATTCAGAAGGGAATGGTGAGACGAGTAACTCTGTGACGCTACCTATTTCGAAGGGGGAGCCATCTAGATTGAATCTATGGCAATGTTTTCAAAAGTATATCCACGATATTATTCTGCTTTGTTTCAATTAATATATCAATAAATTGAGTATAAGAATTTGAGTCATATCGTAAAAGTTTCATACAATAGTCCGATGGGGGAGAATCAGTTTTCATTATATTGTCAATTGTTCCCTGTGGGAATATCTTCCGTTGAAGGGATAACTCGAGAAAATCTTCATCTAGAATCAAATGTTTTTCCATAATCATAAGATTCGATCTAATTCTCTCTTTCTCAAATTTATTAATTTTTAAATCCTATCACTCTCACTGCTGACTCTAGACTGACCATGGATCGTTCTACTTAATCTAATATTCTAACAAAAAGAAAGGGACATTTTCGATTTCGAAACAGTTTCATTGTATAATTACAACAATAATATATATTAAGCATGTACGATTAGTAATATAGCTTATTGTCCTCAATATGCTTTTCTATTGCTTTTAAAGCACTTTGAGCTCCATTGAGATGTGCTATATCGACTTTTGCTGCGAAGTATAATTGATCTTCCATTTTAAATTAGCTCAAAGATAACACATATCTTGAATATACTTCATCCCATTCCAGACAAAGCCGTGATTCTCTCTTGATGTCCACCGCAATATTTGTTGGTCTTGTTTCATTGCTATCAACTCCACTATCAACTTCTAATAGTGTATACAACTCATTACTCATTCCACTCATTATTACAAATATATCCTAATGAGTAAATTCAATCTGTTCTCAGTCCTTGAGTTCTATTCACACACTAATAACAACTATAGCAAAAATCCTTTCTTATATTCACTGCTATCCTGTCCCGTTAGTGAATCAATACATTTAGAAACATCCCCTGTTTGGCCTAGAAAAAGACCCGTGATCCTGTACAGTTAGATTAGATTATAGATGGCAGCAGCTTTGTTGGTCTTGTATTGGATAAGGGGGTTCTACTATTTTCTTCAATGGACTTTGCCATCTTCTTCAAATTAGTAATATCTGTCTGAATCTCAGGCGTAGCAATGGCAGGATTACTTGCGCATTTGCAAACTTCGTCCCTGAGTCAATACACTTAGAAACATCCCCTGATTGACCTTGAAAAAGACCCGTGATCCTGTCCAGTTAGATTAGATTATAGATGGCAGCAGCTGTGTTCGTCTTGTATTGGATAAGGGGGTTCTACTATTTTGTTCAATGAACTTTGCCATCTTCTTCAAATTAGTTATATCTGTCTGAATCTCAGGCATAGCAATGGCAGGATTACTTGGGTTAGCAGGCCTAGAATTAGCAGCAGCAGATTGGCTCCCGGTAGACATTTCAAAGAAGCAATATGAGCAAAGCACAGCAGAATACAGAAACCAAGCATAATGCAGGAAGCAAGCAGATGCTGAGTAGCAGCAGGATTGTTGGAAATTAGTAGAAACTGGAAAGAATCTTACCCTTAAAGTCCCCTCTTTAGCGTAGGTATAGAATCACATTTGTGTACCACTCACTGTTTGAAAAATGATCAGTCTAAAGGTATCATGATCAGTCTGGTGGCCAGTATTTACCCCCCTCCCTCCGGCGAGTTCTCCTTTGAAAATACCCCCCCCCCCGCGGAAAATACCCCCGTGGAAAATACCCCCCCCCCCCGTCCAAAAATGGCTTTCCAAATTTTAGAATTTTATTTGAGTTTTTTTTATTTCCGTTGGAGAGAACGACCATTAAAAACAAAAAAAACATTTAACAAATGGAAAAAAAACTTAAATGAAATAGGCTATTACATTTACTTTATACTTTTTTTTTTAGTTAACAAAATTTCCATATACCTCGCTATTCTTCTGTAATTTTTTAGTGGCCATATACCTAGAAAGAATTGTTTTCTGACTTCTAACTATCCAAATACTTTACCCCCCCCCTCTTATGTGCAAACATATAGCCCAAATTATATTTTTTCCCATATATTCTTTCCCGCTATACTTTACCCCTCCCCCCTAAAGTGCAAATCTATAGCCCCCATTTATTTCTAAAACAATGAAGAAACTAACGAAAAAACCGGCGTGTTCTCGAATTTTACACAGCGTAGACTTGAGTGAGTTGCGCATAATACACAAATACCAAATTTCCTTACCCCTACGGAAACTAAAAAAATAAAACTCAAATAAAATTCTCAAATTTGGAAAGCCTTATTTTCCCCGGGGGGGGGAGATTTTCCGAGGGGGTGTTATCTGGGGGGGGGAACGCCTAGAACCGATCAGTCTATAAGATAAGTGTAGACAATTCCTCTGGAAAATGTGTAACAAATCTTCCGTCTTCTGAAGCGCCCGTATTTTGGAATGCCCCAATCGATTAACACCGAAGTTAAATCTGGAGATTGGTTTATTGATTCAATAGTGATAGGTCTTCAGTTGTTATCTGACATTAGTAGTACTTTTCTTTTCCATACTTCCCCACAGGTAAGTGAATCTAATTTTTTTTTTATGAAATTTAATTTAAAAACTTTTTCCACGAAACAAGTTTTTCAAAGAAAAGTAAAGAGCTCCATTAAACCGAAAATCAGCAAAAATAAAGTCAAATAATCTTTCAGGTGTAAAACTCTCACAAACCATCATCAACGAACAAATGAAACCCAAAACAAACAGAAATAACAATAAATGACCAAGTCAAACTCAAAACGAGCAAAAACTAACATTAGTAGGACTGACAACCCCCATGCTTTCTCAAGAACAGAACATAATTTGCCCTTTACTAAAAACATTTTAAGTGTTTTCATTTTTTTACTTTAATAAATAAAAAATTGTTAAAACTTTACGGAATAAATATCAGTATATGTATCTTAAACTGACAATCCAGTAATTTTTTTCGGTAAGGTTTTACCAGAACTTTACGGGGTTGACATCCCCAATATCCCTAGAGACATAGTTACTGGACCGTTCTACCATGCTGGACAAAATTTTGCTATCTCAAAATTTTGATTGGATGTGTTTAGAAAATAAATTGGCCCTTTCCATCTTTGATGGAAAGGTTTTCTGAAACGAAGCAAACGGCATTTGAGGTATTAAAACAGCACCCTAAAATTTTGCTAAAACGCAAAAAGATGAATACATGGGATCGATGAAGAATGTATCCATGTATGCCAAATTTTTGGACAATTTTATTGATGATGACCTCATGAAAAACACTAAAGTGACTGAAGACCTTGATAAAAATGTTTTTGATTGATCTCCTAGAGCACGAGCACGCCTTCTTTCTACCTTCAATCTCGAAAGCCATTAAAACCGCTCTTTGTCTTCCACCGACTACATGTACCATCGAAAGGTCTTTCAGATAAACAAAAGCTAATTTTTTAATAAGATACTTATCTTCCTCACAGATAATTTTACATAAGGTAGTCAAAAAGAATCGCAAAAAAAAATTGTCTTCACCAATGATAGTTTTGTCATGATCGTAAACAGAGCCGTTCAAAGGGGGTGGGAGGCAACTGGGACAGCTGTCCCAGGTTCCATGGTGGGGGGGGGGTCCAAGGCTTGGGGGCTGCCCTTTCTGATAAAATTTTTCACGTTGATTTGGCTTTTTTGCTTATAATTTGAGTCGGGAGGGTGGGCACTTTAATTTTGCCCTGGGAACCACCAGCCCTAGGAACCGCTCTGATCGGAAGTTAATGTTTCAGAAGGTTAAGGGTTCCAGCATTAGAAGCTCTGAAACTAGGCTTTTGTAAGAGATAGCAGGTGTAAGTGAAAACATTGATAGTTTGTCAGTTGAGTAGAGATTTGCAATTTTGTCACTAACAAGTCCTAGGCTATTGAATATAACGAAGTTCAAGGAATATATTCTGCTATAAAGGGTCAAAATTTCACCTAGTAAAATAGAGAAATTTGTTTCAGAAACCCGTCGGACATTCGAAGGGTGGGAGATTACAGAGGTTAGAAGTTGAATGTTTTTCCTGTCTCATTTGGCTAGAAGTTCGACTTTTGTGAAATTGCTGAGTCTTTTGTATGACTTTTGTAGCTTGATATACTCGCGCAGGGAACGTTGTTACAAGGAGTACATTCAAGGAGTTGCTTTGCACAATGCAGCTAGCTCGAAAAAATCGAGCGTCATTTTCGACAGCAAAGCTAAATCTAGCATTTTTTTTGACTGGAGAAAATTCAAAATAGGGATTAAATGTTGAGCAATGAGAGTAAAGGATACAAAAAAGATGGCGTAAAAAAACTAGATAAGGGTAAAGTATAAATGACAAGTGAAACTTCAGCGTAGTAGATGAGTCTGGTGGCCAATAATGAAATACGGTGTTTTCTCTACTTGT
Organism: Artemia sp. Qi Xiang Cuo; assembly: GCF_049724085.1. NCBI lineage: Eukaryota > Metazoa > Arthropoda > Branchiopoda > Anostraca > Artemiidae > Artemia > Artemia sp. Qi Xiang Cuo. The sequence continues at coordinate 10,728,961 of NC_142796.1, forward strand.
ATGACAACACTGAAATTCTTGCTTACATACCATTTATATTTTAGGGTATTTACATCTTAGTTTTTACTTATCAACTTTCAAGACCTGTAAATTTAGAATTAAGCATGGTTGCAATTGCTTATTTCTTTATGATTTTGAACATGGTTATCACCGCTCAATACTTTATATGGTGTTTATTTTTGTACATCTAATCTTTTACGATACTGAAAACAAAAATTAGTATTAATTTTGCATGTGTCTACAAATATGTTATATATTTGCGCATATGTTTACGTATATGATGCATATATTTTTGTATATATATATATATTTGTGTAGGCCTATATTCTAGGATTTCAACATTTAATGTTCATTTTGTTGTATTTTTGGAATGCCTTTAAAACTTCACAAGCCACTGCAGTATCCATTTTTACTTACATAATTAAATGAAAAAAATTATCAACTAAAGGTAATGAGCATCGTCAGAACATAAAACGAACATAATTTATTTTGTATATGAGGGAGCCTGCCCCTTCCTCAACCCTCGCTCTTTGTGTTCCTTTGTCATTTTGAACAAGACTGCTACTGGCCAATACTATTTATTTTTTCGTATCATACCATTTTTTTATATTACTTCTTGAAGTATTATGCCTTTTTTTAAAATATTTATTAACTACGATTCTCTGTATATTAACCGGTCGCAATCCAATCACTTTCAACTATTAAAAAAGGCACTAGCCCTTTCAATTTCCAATTGAATGAGCCCTTTTGAAGTTTCTACGACAGCACTTTCAATAAAAACTTTATATACCCCCAGGGCTTATCTTACAACCCTTGCACCGAGGGCTCTGAGGGGGTTATCATCCCAAGAGACCTAATTTCCAGAACTTTCAACTACGCTGAACAAAATGGATATCTCAAAATTTTGATTGGATGTGCTTGGGAAAATGGTGGGCGTGAGTAGAAAGGCCTTATTGACTCCGATTGCTCACCCCTGCTGCCACCTACAACTTTTTTACATAATTTATGCATGTTTTTATGGTTTTTCTCACTTGAAAAAACAGGAATTTTTTCACTTTTATGGATGTTTCTTGGACGGTTATGTGTGTTGGTCAATTTATTTGATGTTTTTCATGGATGTCAACATCAATTCATGTCTGTTTTATGGTTTTTGTCAGTGAAAATGAAAAAACATTATTTTTCTCACTTTGATGGATGTTTCTTGGACGGTTATGTGTGTTGGTCAATTTATTTGATGTTTTTCATGGATGTCAACATCAATTTATGTCTGTTTTATGGTTTTTGTCAGTGAGAATGAAAAAAACAAAATTTTTATCAATTGAAAAAAAAGTAATTTTCTCACATTTATGGTTGTTTCTTGGACGGTTATGAGTGTTGGTCAATTTATTTGATGTTTTTCTCGGATGTGGAGTGGATGGATGGATGGATGGATGGACGGACGGATAGATGGATGGATGGATGGATGGATGGATGGATGGATGGATGGATGGATGGATGGATGGATGGATGAATGGATGGATGGATGAATGGATGGATGGTTCTTTCAAGTTCTTTTTTTGTCGTTGTTGTTGTTATGTTATGTTATGTTATGTTGTGTTATTTTATGTTATGTTATGTTATGTTATGTTATGTTATGTTATGTTATGATATGTTATGTTATGTTATGTTATGTTATGTTATGTCAATCAACCATGACATCATCTGTCAGACATAAAAAAACTTCACCCAGAAACAATTCTCCAGGAATAGACCCAAGACATTAATAAACTTCGCCCCGGAAACAATTCTACTGGTTGAACTCCAAAGATATTAATAAACTTCGCCCCAGAACCAGTTCCTTTCATAAAGTCCATCCTAAACCCATTTTACAAATTGAAATACCCATCCTTTACACCCACAACTTTACTTTACAGCTTTTTAAATGATCCAACGCCAAGCAATACTTTTCAAAGGGCATTTGAAGTACCCATCCTTTTTACCCACAACTTTAGTTTACAGCTTTTTGGATACCTCAACACCAAGAAATACTTTTGAAAAGACATTTCAGAGCAAGTTCCTTTCTTAATGTCCCTTCTAAAACCATTTGCCAACTTGAAGCATTCTTCCTTTTCACCCACAACTTTACTTTACAGCTTTTTGGATACCTCAACACCAAAAAATACCTTTCAAAAGGCATTCTAGAGCAACTTCATTTCTTAATGTCCCTTCTAAACCCATTTTCCAACTTGAAGCATCCATCTTTTTCACCCACAACTATACTTTACAGCTTATTGGATACCTCAACACCAAGAAATACTTTTCAAAAGGCATTTCAGAGCAAGTTCCTTTGTTAATGTCCCTTCTAAACCCAATTTTACAAGTTGAAGCATCCATCCTTTTCACCCACAACTATACTTTACAGCTTTTTCGGATACCTCAACACCAAGAAATACTTTTCAAAAGACAATTCAGAGCAAGTTCTTTACGTAATGTCCCTCCTAAACCCATTTTCCAACTTGAAGCATTCATCCTTTTCACCCACAATTTTACTTTACAGCTTTTGGATACCTCAACACCAAGAAATACTTTTCAAAAGACATTTCAGAGCAAGTTCCTTTCTTAATGTCCCTTCTAAACCCATTTTACAAGTTGAAGCATCCTTCCTTTTCACCCACAACTTTACTTTACAGCTTTTTTGGATACCCCAACACCAAAAAATACCTTTCAAAAGACATTTCAGAGCAACATCTTATCTTAATGTCCCTTCTAAACCCATTTTCCAACTTGAAGTATCCATCCTTTTCACCCACAACTTTACTTTACAGCTTTTTGGATACCTCAACACCATGAAATACTTTACAAAAGACATTTCAGAGCAAGTTCCTTTCTTAATGTCCCTCCTAAACCCATTTTACAAGTTGAAGCATCCATCCTCTTCACCCACAACTTTACTTTACTACTTTTTGGATACCTCAACATCAGGAAATACTTTTCAAAAGACATTTTAGAGCAAGTTCCTTTCTTAATATCCATCCCAAACCCATTTTCAAACTTGCAGTTTACTTCCTTTTAATCCACAACTTTACTTTACACTTTTTTGGATACCTCAACACAAAGAAATACCTGTCAAAGGCATTTCAGAGCAAGTTCCTTTCTTAATGTCTCTCCTAAACCCATTTTTCCAACTTGAAGTACCCATCCTTTTCACCCACAACTTTACTTTACAGCTTTTTGGATACCTCAACACCAGGAAATACTTTTCAAAAGACATTTCAGAGCAAGTTCCTTTGTTAATGTCCCTTCTAAACCCATTTAACAAGTTGAAGTAGCCATCCTTTTCACCCACAACTATACTTTACAGCTTTTCGAATACCCCAACATCAAGCAATAGTTTTCAAAAGACATTTCAGAGCAACATCTTTTCTTAATGTCCCTTCTAAACCCATTTTCCAACTTGAAGTACCCATCTTTTTCGCCCACAACTTTACTTTACAGCTTTTTGGATATCTCAACACCAAGCAATACTTTTCAAAAGGCATTTCAGAGCAACTTCTTTTCTTAATGTCCCTTCTAAACCCATTTTCCAACTTGAAGTACCAATTCTTTTCACTCACGACTTTACTTTACAGCTTTTTGGATACCTCAACACCAAGAAATACCATTCAAAAGGCATTTCAGAGCAACTTCTTTTCTTAATGTCCCTTCTGAACCCATTTTCCAACTTGAAGTACCCATCCTTTTCACCCACAACTTTACTTTACAACTTTTTGGACACCTCAACACCAAGCAATACTTTTCAAAGGCATTTCAGAGCAAGTTTCTTCCTTAAAGTCCCTCCTAGACCCAATTTACAGGTTGAAGCATCCATCCTTTTCACCCACAACTTTACTTTACAGCTTTTTGGTTCTTTTGAATGCGCCAATATCATGCAATACTTTTCAAAGACATTTCAGAACATGTTCTTTTCATAATGTCCATCCTAAACCCATTTTACAAGTTGAAGTACCCATCCTTTTCACCCACAACTTTACTTTACAGCTTTTTGGATGCTCCAACGTCAAGCAATTCTTTTCAAAGAAATTTCAGAACAAGTTCTTTTCTTAGTGACCGTCCTAAACCCATTTTACAAATTGAAGTACCCATCCTTTTCACCCAAAACTTTACTTTACAGCTTTTTGAATCCAACACCAAGCAATACTTTTAAAAGGGCATTTCAGAACAAGTTCTTTTCTTAATGTCCTTCCTAAACCCATTTTACAAGTTGAAGTACCCATCCTTTACATCCAACACCAAGCAATACTTTTCAAAAGGCATTTCACAACAAGTTCCTTTCTTAGTGTCCCTCCTAAAGCCAATTTACAAGTTGAAGTAATCATCCTTTTCGCCACAACTTTACAATTTTTTCTCTTAATATCCTTGCTAAGCCCATTTTACAAGTTGAAGTACCCAACTTTTTCACACAGAACTATAATTCACATCTTTTTGAATGCGCAAACCACCAAGCACTACTCTTCAAAAAGCAATTCAGAACAAGTTATTTTCTTAATGTCCTTCCTAAACCCATTTTACAAGTTGAAGTTCCCAGCCTTTTCACCCGCAACTATACTTTACAGCTTTTTGAATGCAACAACATCAAGCAATACTTTTCGAAGACATTTCAGAACAAGTTCTTTTCGTAATGTCCCTCCTAAACCTATTTTACAAGTTGAAGTACCCATCCTTTTCACCCACAACTTTACTTTAAAACTTTTTGAATGCCCCAACACCTAGCAATACTTTTCAAAAGACATTTCAGAACAAGTTCCTTTCTTAATGTCCCTCCTAAACCCATTTTACAAATTGAAGTACCCATCCTTTTCACCACAACTTTACTTTACAACATTTTTTCTTAATGTCCCTCCTAAACCCATTTTACAAGTTGAAGTACCCAACTTTTTCACCCAGAACTATACTTCACAGATTTTTGAATGCCCACAACACCAAGAAATACCTTTCGAAAGACATTTCACAAGAAAATCTTTTCTTATTGTCCCTCCTAAACCCATTTTTACAAGTTGAGGTACCCATCCTTTTCACCAAAACTTTACTTTACAATTTTTTTGCACGCCACAATATCATGCAAGCTTCCACTTCAGTTCAGATTTTTTTTGTACACGCCACAATATCATGCAAGTTTCCACTTCAGTTCAGATTTTTCTCAAAGAGATGAAAAAATTTAAAATACTATTCCAAATTTTTTCACAGAAGATAGAAAGTTCAAGTTATCTTCTGAATTTTATTAAAGAACTTACAGTTCAATTCTAATTTCTCCAAAGAAAATAAAAATCTTCCACTTCAGTACTTAATTCCACAAAGACACAAGGAAATTTAAAGTTTTATTTAAAATTTTTCTGTAGAAGATAGAAACAGCTATACCATAGTTGTGAATATTTTCCCGGAAGATAAAAATTTCTACTTCAATTTTAAATTTTTCTCAACGAAGTGAAGAAAAGTTCAAGTTCTAGTCATCATGCAAGATTCCACTTCAGTTCAGATTTTTCTCAAAGAGATGAAAAAATTTAAAATACTGTTCCAAATTTTTCATAGAAGATAGAAAGTTCAAGTTATCTTCTGAATTTTATTAAAGAACTTACGGTTCAATTCTAATTTCTCCAAAGAAAATAAAATTTCTTTCTGAATTTTATTAAAGAACTTACAGTTCAATTCTAATTTCTCCAAAGAAAATAAAATTTCTTTCTAAAATTTGAAATTTCTGAATGAAGTGAAGAAAAGTTCAAGCTCTCTTCTGAATTTTCTCAATGAAAAAGAAATTAGTTATTGATCTATTCTATTTTTTCCTAGTAATATAAAAAGGTTCCACTTCAGTTCAGATGTTTCCCCAAAGACATAAATTTAAAATTCTCCTCCAAATTTTTTGTAGAAGATAGAAAAAGTTACACATTGATCGTGAATATTTCACTATGAAGATAAGGAGCTAATTTTCTCATTGATGTGAAGAAAATTTCAAGCTCTTTTCCTAACTATCCATATGAAAAGAAATAAGTTACAGATCAATTCTATTTTTCAAGAAAAAAAATAAAAAATTTCCAATTCAGTTCAGATTTTTCTCAAAGAGATGGAAAAATTTAAAATTACTGTTCTAAATTTTTCATAGAAAAGAAATAAGTAACAGATCAATTCTATTTTTCAAGAAAAAATAAAAATTTTCCACTTCAGTTCAGATTTTTCTCAAAGAGATGGAAAAATTTAAAATTACTGTTCTAAATTTTTCATAGAAGATAGAAAAAGTTATACATTGATCATGAAAAGTTAACTCAAGTCTGAATTTTATTAAAGAACTTACAGTTCAATTCTAATTTCTCCAGAAAAAATGGAAATCTTCCACTTCAATTCTTAATTTCACAAAGACACAAAGAAATTTAAAGTTCTCTTCTGAATTTTCTTAGAGAAAAGAAAAAAGTTATAGTTCAATTCTAATTTTTTTCAAAGAAAATAAAAAATCTCCAACTTTTTAATAAACATTCGAAGCGCTTAACATGCTAACGTTTCCTAAGATAATAGAAATATAACAAAGTAATGCATAAAATATTTTTATTGAAGTAACAACATGTAGTAACAACTTAAAAATACAATGTTGACCTGGGGGGATTTTCCGACGAGTATGGTTAGGTTAAGTTAGATTAGGTTAGACTAGATTAAGTTAGATTAGATTAGGTTAGGTTAAGTCAGGTTAGGTAAGTTAGGATGGGTTAGCTAAGTTATGTTAGGTTAGGTTAGCTAGTAAACATCTCTCCATGTTTAAGTTAGGTTAAGTTAGGCTAGATTAAGTTATGTTAGGTTAGGTTAAGTTAGGTTAGGTTGACCTACGTACGCGCGCGTACATAGGCTAACCTAACCTAACGTTAGATTAGGTTAGGTTAAGTCAGGTTAGATAAGTTAGGTTAGGTTAGCTAAGTTAGGTTAGGTTAGCTAGTAAATATCTCTCCATGTTTAAGTTAGGTCAGGTTAGTTTAGGCTAGATTAAGTTATGTTAGGTTAGGTTAGGTTAGGTTAGCCTACGTACGCGTGCGTACTTAGACTAACCTAACCTAACTTAACCTAACCTAACCTAACATAACTTAATCAAGCCTAACCTAACCTAACTTAAACATGGAGAGATGTTTACTAGCTAACCTAACCTAACTTAGCTAACCTAACCTAACTTATCTAACCTGACTTAACCTAACCTAATCTAACGTTAGGTTAGGTTAGCCTATGTACGCGCGCGTACGTAGGTCAACCTAACCTAACCTAACTTAACCTAACCTAACATAACTTAATCTAACCTACCCTAACCTAACTTAAACATGGAGAGATGTTTACTAGCTAACCTAACTTAGCTAACCCATCCTAACTTACCTAACCTGGCTTAACCTAACCTAATCTAATCTAACTTAATCTAGTCTAACCTAATCTAAACTAACCTAACCATCCTCGCCGGAAAATCCCCCCAGGTCGACTTTGTATTTTTATGTTGTTACTACATGTAGTTACTTCAATAAAAATATTTTATGCATTACTTTATTATATTTATATTATCTTAGGAAATGCTAGCATGTTTAGCGTTTAGAATGTTTATTAAAAAGTTGGAGATTTTTTATTTTCTTTGAAAAAAATTAGAATTGAACTATAACTTTTTTCTTTTCTCTAAGAAAATTCAGAAGAGAACTTTAAATTTCTTTGTGTCTTTGTGAAATTAAGAATTGAAGTGGAAGATTTTTATTTTTCTCTGGAGAAATTAGAATTGAACTGTAAGTTTTTTAATAAAATTCAGACTTGAGTTAACTTTTCATGATCAATGTATAACTTTTTCTATCTTCTATGAAAAATTTAGAACAGTAATTATAAATTTTTCCATCTCTTTGAGAAAAATCTGAACTGAAGTGGAAAATTTTATTTTTTCTTGAAAAATAGAATTGATCTGTAACTTATTTCTTTTCTATGAAAAATTTAGAACAGTAATTTTAAATTTTTCCATCTCTTTGAGAAAAATCTGAACTGAAGTGGAATTTTTGTATTTTTTTTTCTTGAAAAATAGAATTGATCTGTAACTTATTTCTTTTCATATGGATAGTTAGGAAAAGAACTTGAACTTTTCTTCACATCAATGAAAAAATTAGCTTCTTATCTTCATAGTGAAATATTCACGATCAATGTGTAACTTTTTCTATCTTCTACAAAAAAATTGGAGGAGAATTTTAAATTTATGTCTTTGGGGAAACATCTGAACTGAAGTGGAACCTTTTTATATTATTAGGAAAAAATAGAATTGATCAATAGCTAATTTCTTTTTCATTGAGAAAATTCAGAAGAGAGCTTGAACTTTTCTTCACTTCATTGAGAAATTTCAAATAAAACTTTAAATTTCCTTGTGTTTTTGTGAAATTAAGAACTGAAGGGGAAGATTTTTATTTTCTTTGGAGAAATTAGAATTGAACTGTAAGTTCTTTAATAAAATTCAGAAGATAACTTGAACTTTCTATCTTCTATGAAAAAATTTGGAACAGTATTTTAAATTTTTTCATCTCTTTGAGAAAGATCTGAACTGAAGTGGAATCTTGCATGATGACTAGAACTTGAACTTTTCTTCACTTCGTTGAGAAAAATTTTAAATTGAAGTAGAAATTTTTATCTTCCGGGAAAATATTCACAACTATGGTATAGCTTTTTCTATCTTCTACAGAAAAATTTCAAATAAAACTTTAAATTTCTTTGTGTCTTTGTAGAATTAAGAACTGAAGTGGAAGATTTTTATTTTCTTTGGAGAAATTAAAATTGAACTGTAAGTTCTTTAATAAAATTCAGAAGATAACTTCAACTTTCTATCTTCTATGAAAAAATTTGGAAGAGTATTTTAAATTTTGTCATCTCTTTGAGAAAGATCTGAACTGAAGTGGAATCTTGCATGATATTGTGGCGTGTAAAAAAAAATCTGAACTCAAGTGGAAACTCGTATGATATTGTGGCGTGCACTAGAATTGTAAAGTAAAGTTTTGGTGAAAGGTTGGGTACCTCAACTTGTTAAATGGGTTTAGGAGGGACAATAAGAAAAGAATTTCTTCTGAAATGACTTTTGAAAAGTATTGCTTGGTGTTGTGGGCATTCAAAAAGCTGTGAACTATAGTTCTGGGTGACAAAGTTGGGTACTTCAACTTGTAAAATGGGTTTAGGAGGGGCATTAAGAAAAAAGTTGTAAAGTAAAGTTGTGGTGAAAAGGATGCGTACTTCAACTTGTAAAGTGGGTTTAGGAGGGCCATTAAGAAAGGAACTTGTTCTGAAATGCCTTTTAAAAAGTATTGCTAGGTGTTGGGGCATTCAAAAAGTTGTAAGGTAAAGTTGTGGGTGAAAGGGATGGGTACTTCAACTTGTAAAATAGGTTTAGGAGGGACATTACGAAAAGAACTTGTTCTGAAATGTCTTTGAAAAGTATTGCTTGATGTTGTTAAATTCAAAAAGCTGTAAAGTATAGTTGCGGGTGAAAATGCTGGGAACTTCAACTTGTAAAATGGGTTTAGGAAGGACATTAAGAAAATAACTTGTTCTGAAATGCTTTTTGAAGAGTATTTCTTGGTGTTGTGCGCATTCAAAAAGCTGTGAAGTATAGTTCTGGGTGAAAAAGTTGGGTACTTCAACTTGTAAAATGGGTTTAGGAGGGACATTAAGAAAAAAAACTGTAAAGTATAGTTGTGGTGAAAAGGATGAGTACTTCAACTTGTAAAATGGGTTTAGGAGGGACATTAAGAAAGGAACTTGTTGTGAAATGCCTTTTGAAAAGTTTGCATGGGGTTGGCTGTAAAGGATGGGTACTTCAACATATAAAATGGGTTTAGGAAGAATATTGTGAAAAGAACTTGTTCTGAAATCCCCTTTGAAAAGTATTGCTTGATCTTGGAGCGTTCAAAAAGCTGTAAAGTAAAGTTTTGGGTGAAAAGGATGGGTACTTCAATTTGTAAAATGGGTTTAGGACGGTCACTAAGAAAAGAACTTGTTCTGAAATGTCTTTGAAAAGTATTGCTTGATGTTGGAGCATCCAAAAAGCTGTAAAGTAAAGTTGTGGGTGAAAAGGATGGGTACTTCAACCTTTAAAATGGGTTTAGGATGCACATTATGAAAAGAACATGTTCTGAAATGTCTTTGAAAAGTATTGCATGGTATTGGGGCATTCAAAAGAACCAAAAAGCTGTAAAGTAAAGTTGTGGGTGAAAAGGATGGATGCTTCAACTTGTAAAATGGGTCTAGGAGGGACTTTAAGAAAGGAACTTGCTCTGAAATGCCTTTGAAAAGTATTGCTTGGTGTTGAGGTATCCAAAAAGTGGTAAAGTAAAGTTGTGGGTGCAAAGGATGGGTTCTTGAAGTTGGAAATTGGGTTTAGAAGGGATATTAAGAAAAGAAGTTGCTCTGAAATTCCTTTTGAATGGTATTTCTTGGTGTTGAAGTATCCAAAAAGCTGTAAAGTAAAGTTGTGAGTGAAAAGAATTGGTACTTCAAGTTGGAAAATGGGTTTAGAAGGGACATTAAGAAAAGAAGTTACTCTGAAATGCCTTTTGAAAAGTATTGCTTGGTGTTGAGATATCCAAAAAGCTGTAAAGTAAAGTTGTGGGCGAAAAGGATGGGTACTTCAAGTTGGAAAATGGGTTTAGAAGGGACATTAAGAAAGGATGTTGCTCTGAAATGTCTTTTGAAAACTATTGCTTGATGTTGGGGTATTCGAAAAGCTGTAAAGTAAAGTTGTGGGTGAAAAGGATGGATGCTTCAACTTGTAAAATGGGATTAGGATGGACATTAAGAAAGGAACTTGCTCTGAAATACCTTTTGAAAAGTACTTCCTGGTGTTGAGGTATCCAAAAAGCTGTAAAGTAAAGTTGTGAGTGAAAAGGATGGGTACTTCAAGTTGGAAAATGGGTTTAGAAGTGTCATTAAGAAAACAAGTTGCTCTAAAATGCCTTTTGAAAGGTATTGCTTGGTGTTGGAGTATTCAAAAAGCTGTAAAGTAAAGTTGTGGGTGAAAAGGATTGGCACTTCAAGTTGGAAAATGGGTTTAGAAGGGACATTAAGAAAGGAACTTGCTCTGAAATGTTTTTGAAAAGTATTTCTTGGTGTTAAGATATCCAAAAAGCTGTAAAGTAAAGTTGTGGGAGAAGAGAATGGATGTTTCAAGTTGGAAAATGGGCTTACAAGGGGCATTAAGAAAGGAACTTGCTTTAAAATCTTCTTTGAAAAGTATGTCTTGCTGTTGAGGTATTCAAAAAGTTGTAAAGTATAACTGTGGGTGAAAAGGATGGATACTTCAACTTGGAAAATGGGCTAAGAAGGGACATTAACAAAGGAACTTGCTCTGAAATGTCTTTTGAAATATTTTTCGTTGTGTTAAGGTATCCAAAAAGCTGTAAAGTAAAGTTGTGGGGGAAAAGGATGGGTACTTCAAGTTGAAAAAATGGGTTTATGAGAGACATTAAGAAAGGAACTTGCTCTGAAATGCCTTTGAAAGGTATTTCTTTGTGTTGAGGTATCCAAAAAACTGGGAAGTAAAGTTGTGGGTGAAAAGGATGGGAACTTCAAGTTGGAAAATGGGTTTGGGATGGACATTAAGAAATGAACTTGCTCTGAAATGACTTTTGAAAAGTATTTCTTGGTGGTGAGGTATCCAAAAAGCCGTAAAGTAAAGTTGTGGATGAAAAGGATGGATGCTTCAACTTGTAAAATGGTTTTAGAAGGGACATTAAGAAAAGAACTTGCTCTGAAATACCATTTGAAAAGTATCTTTTGGTGTTGAGATATCCAAAAAGCTGTAAAGTAAAGTTTTGGGTGAAAAGGATGGGTACTTCAAGTTGGAAAATGGGTTTAGAAGGGAAATTAAGAAAAGATGTTGCTCTGAAATGCCTTTTGAAAGGTATTTCTTGGTGTTGGGGTATCCAAAAAGCTGTAAAGTAAAGTTGTGGGTGAAAAGGAAGGATGTTTCAACTTGTAAAATGGGTTCAGAAGGGACATTAAGAAAGGAACTTGCTCTGAAATGTCTTTTGAAAAGAGTTTATTGGTGTTGAGGTATCTAAAAGCTGTAAAGTAAAGTTGTGGGTGAAAAGGAAGGATACTTCAAGTTGGAAAATGTGCTTAGAAGGGAAATTAAGAAAGGAACTTGCTCTAAAATGTCTTTTGACAAGTATTTTTTGGTGTTGAGGTATCCAAAAAAGTTGTAAAGTATAGTTGTGGGTGAAAAGAATGGATGCTTCAAGTTGGAAAATGGTTTTAGAAGGGACAATAAGAAATGAAGCTGCTCGTAAATTACTCTTTAAAAGTTTTTTTTTTTTTTGACGTATCCTAAAATTTGTTAAATAAAGTTGTCGGTGAAAAAAGTTGATACTCCAAGTTGGAAAATGGGTTTAGAATGGACAGTACATAGGAAACTTGATTTGAAATGTCTTTTGAAAAATATTTCTTGGTGTTGAGGTATTCAAAAAACTGTAAAGTAAAGTTGTGGGTGAAAAGGATGGGAACTTCAAGTTGGAAAATAGGTTTAGAATGGACATTAAGAAAAGAAGTTGCTCTGAAATGCTTTTTGAAAGGTATTTCTTGGTCTTGAGGTATCCAAAAAGCTGAAAAGTATAGTTGTGGGTGAAAAGGATAGACGCTTCAACTTGTAAAAAGGTTTTAGAAGGGACATTAAGAAACGAACTTGCTCTGAAATGTCTTTTGAAAGGTATTTCTTGGTGTTGAGGTATCCGAAAAAGCTGTAAAGTAAAGTTGTGGGTGAAAAGGATGGGTACTTCAAGTTGAAAAATGGTTTAGAATGGACATTAAGAAAAGAAGTTGCTCTGAAATGCCTTTTGAAAGGTATTTCTCGGTGTTGGGGTATCCAAAAAGCTGTAAAGTAAAGTTGTGGGTGAAAAGGAAGGATGCTTCAACTTGTAAAATTGGTTTAGACGGGACATTAAGAAAGAAACTTGCTCTGAAATGTCTTTTGAAAAGTATTTCTTGGTGTTGAGGTATCCAAAAGCTGTAAAGTAAAGTTGTGGGTGAAAAGGATGGGTACTTCAACTTTTAAAATAGGTTTAGGAGGGACATTAAGAAAGGAACTTGCTCTGAAATGTCTTTTGAAAGGTACTGCTTGGTGTTGAGATATCCAAAAAGCTGTAAAGTAAAGTTGTGGGTGAAAAGGAAGGGTATTTAAAGTTGAAAAAAGAGTTTAGGAGGGACATTAAGAAAGAAACTTGCTCTGAAATGTCTTTTGAAAAGTATTTCTTGGTGTTGAGGTATCCAAAAGCTGTAAAGTAAAGTTGTGGGTGAAAAGGATGGCTACTTCAAATGCCCTTTGAAAAGTATTGCTTGGTGTTGGATCATTCAAAAAGCTGTGAAGTAAAGTTGGGTCTATTCCTGGAGAATTGTTTCTGGGTGAAGTTTTTTAATGTCTGACAGATGATGTCATGGTTGATTGACATAACATAACATAACATAACATAACACAACATAACATAACATAACATAACACAACATAACATAAAGTAACATAACATAACAACAACAACGACAAAACAAGATCTTGAAAGAACCATCCATCCATCCATCCATCCATCCATCCATCCATCCATCCATCCATCTATCCATCCATTCATACATTCATCCATACAACCATACATGCATCCATACATACATCCATCCATACATCCATCCATCCATACATACATACAGACAAACAACCATACATCAAACAAAAAAACCAACAATCCATCCATTCATCCATCTATCCATCCATCCATCCATCCATCCATCCATCCATCCATCCATCCATCCATCCATCCATCCATCCATCCATCCATCCATCCACATCCGAGAAAAACATCAAATAAATTGACCAACACACATAATCGTCCAAGAAACATCCATAAATGTGAGAAAATTCCTGTTTTTTCAAGTGAGAAAAATTCTGTTTTTTTCATTCTCATTGACAAAAACCATAAAACAGATATAAATTGATGTTGACATCCATGTAAAACATCAAATAAATTAACCAACACACATAACCGTCCAAGAAACATCCATCAAAGTGAGAAAAATCATGTTTTTTCATTCTCAATGACAAAAACCATAAAACAGACATGAATTGATGTTGACATCCATGAAAAACATCAAATAAATTGTCCAACACACATAACCGTCCATGAAACATCCATAAAAGTGAGAAAATTCCTGTTTTTTCAAGTGAGAAAAAACATAAAAACATGCATAAATTATGTAAAAAAGTTGTAGGTGGCAGCAGGGGTGAGCAATCGGAGTCAATTAGGCCTTTCTACTGGCGTGAGAGGGGCGTTAGTTGCTATCCAATCACTTTCAACTATTAAAAAAGGCACTAGCCCTTTCATTTCACGGTCGAATGAGCCATTTTGACGTTTTACGCCAAAACTTTTAATAAAGAATTTATATATCCCCAGGTCATAACGTACAACTCTTGCTCTGACGGCTGTGGGGAATGGGTCGTCATCCTTAAAGACCTAATTTACATAACTTTCAGCTTCGTTGAATATAATGGCTATGTACAAATATTTATTGGATGTTTTTGGGGAAAAGTTGGGCGTGAGAGGGGGGCTAGTTGCCCTTCAATCACTTTCGACTATTAAAAAGGGTGCTAGATCTTTGAATTTCAAATCGAATTTACCCTTTTTCAAGTTTCTACGATAAAGATTTCAATAAAAACCTTATATGCCCCCAGGGCATAACGTATAATCCTGCCCTGAGGGTTGTGGGGGAGTGTCCTCCTCAAAAACATATTTTCTATCTGGGAATCAACTACGCAGAACAAAATGGCTATCTCAAAATTTTGATTGGATGTGTTTGGGGGAACGATGGGCATGGGGGGGCTAGATGCCTTCCAATCCCTTTCGACTATTAAAAAGGGTACAAGCCACTCCAATTTCCAATCAAATGAGCCCTTTTTGAAGTTTCTGCGACAACTCCTTCGATACAAAGTGCCTGGGTATGGAGAAAAAAAACATTGTGCACACATCGTTCTTTACTTAGGCAGCGCTAGCGCGGTGCCTATGAAAGGCAAGTTGAAGTGGAAATTGTCTTCGTGCTTAAAAGATTTGTTTCAAAACTTCAAAGCGGACGATTCCTCTGACTATTTTAACCGGAAGTTCCAGTCCGTCAAATCTTACCAGAATTCCAATCATTTTACTCCGTTTGGTAGCAACTTGAAGCTTGTTACTATACCCATTTATCCATTTACACAACAAATTTAACGTAATCTAAGCTGCTTTTTGAAGAAGCAACTCTTTAACAACCACACAGTCTTCTTGGGTGGTTATAAGAATGACGGGTTTATAATTTCATCACATGAAGCCCTGATTTTTTTTTTTTTTGTGAAGACTATTCAGGTTTTCACCACTGCAAAACTCTTGTCTAATTTCAGCAAGTGTATGAGCATAACTCTGTCTCAGATTCTGTCCATATTCATATTCTGTCTCAGATTTATGTTTAATACCTCGTACTCGTACTAACTGACCATATTCTCTTTTTTTTACTTCTAACCGTGTCAGAGGTATATACGGAGGATTACCATATACTTGTCTCAATTGAAGAAAATCTCCCAAAAATATTATAATTAACATTAACTTTTAAGCAAGCTCTTAAACAGCTCTCTATGATATTCTAGTGTCCCGCTATTTTTTCTGCCTCGTCAGTTTCTAAACTTTCGATCAGTGTGGGCCGTGGTTCGCTCATTACTAGGTTGCAGTTGTTGATGCAACCATGATATGATAAAATCTCTTATATTATATATCCAAATCCTGAGAACAAAAATCTGGGAGAAAAGGAAGCTTTTAAGAGTTGGAACTGGTGCTAGTGTTGACAAAAAAAAACTTCAACGCAATCTAGTGCTTAGTGACACTTGGCATTTTTTCAGTGTAATATTAATGTAGTAATAAGTACATGATCCTGACAAAAAAAAACGATTACAAAGATTTAAAAATGCCCGCTAAAAAGGCGTTGACAGTTCTTTTTTCCGATACTAGCACCAGTTTCCACAGTTATCCTTAATCTTTGGCTACAAGGGAAAAAATTCAGAATTTACCCTTCGATATGGAAAAAAAGCAGTACCCGGACTCTTGAGATACTATCGTGCCAAAATTGAGTTTTTAATCGCCTGGATTATTACGTAGGAATTTGTTTTTAAATATGTACTATCTTAATTGTTTTTCGGCTGATTCATCACTGCCACTAATTGTCATTACCAATGCTATTTTGGAAATAGCAATGAGTGACCAAATTTTAAGAATGTTTTGTATCAGGTGGCACGCACCATGCATGACACACAGTTTATCTTGCGTGACATGGAAATGCAAGCGAGAAGTGGGCCACACGTGTTAGTGCTAGTAGTATTCTAAGATATGCACCAAGTAGCTGAGAGTGCGTAGCCCCTCCAAAAGTAGCTACTATTAGTAGATTGAACTAATGAGAGATAAGACATTTTGCAATATCACTAATGTAAATAAACTAAAATTAATTTCAAACCACAATGTTCAGATTGTAGTTAACTTTTGATACCAGGAAATCTCTTTTCCGTTGTGCGCAGGTGACATTTCTAAGTCAAAGGCTTGGTTTTGTTAGAAAAGATAGGAGCTGGAGTTAGTTTTATCAATGATGGGCGTATACTCCAACAGTTTTTTGCAAGACGGGTTAAGCTAGAAAATATTTGTAGAGCGATTTGGATTTACAAATTAGTGGGTAATCATCCAGGTATGTCCTTTTTTTTAGAGACAAATACTACCCGAGACATACCAAGGGGTAGAGGGCTTGGGGCCTGACCCCCAAGAAATTAAGGATGATTTTTTACTCACATTATATAAGAAAAGAGTTATCTTTCCCCCCCCCCGCCTGAAATTTTCTGCGCACTAGCGTGGGTAGTATAGTTTGGATATAACATGAATCAAGAGCCAACAAATTTATACTTTTTCATATATAGAATAGAGATAATATTTGATGTTAACTGGCCGCTTTGAAAGAGGTTTACAAAGTGCCTTTTTGTCAATACATGAATAATACGACTGGTAAAAAAAGAAATAATAACAAATAACTTCTTGCTTCTGAGATTTTAAGATGGACATATTTTAGCTAAAAATGAAGCATTTTTTGGAAGCTCAGGGGACACTTTCATGGACAAAAGTTGACCCCATGAACCCTGATGGTTTCACCAGATTAGTGGCGGTTCTGGCCTCCCTTGTACCCGGGGCAAGATCTTGACTAGCGCCCCCCCCCTCCTCTGTCTCCTACAAAGTTTTCAGGCCAAGTTTTAACAAACCTTTTTTAATGCATAAATTAAATAAGGATTTAGTTTTTGTTATTTTTAATGTATTATTTAGAATCTTTAATTATTATTAACTATCCTGGTTTAATTATTTTTAATTTATTTTCATTTTATTAATTAAGTAATTACATATTAACTATTTTCCTTTATATTAATTCATTATGCACCCTCTTATTAAGTGCACCCTCTACTCTATTTTAATTAAAGTAAAATTACAAAATAACTACAACCGATACGTTATTTATTTGAATTACTACGCGGTACTTGTATGATATTAAATGAAAAAAACTGATTTTTTCAACTGAAAGTAAGGAGCAGCATTAAAACTTAAAACGAACGGAAATTATTACGTATATACAAGGGGTTTCCCCCTCGTCATCACCTCGCTCTTTACGCTAAAGATTTTTAGTACTTTTAAAAAAGCATCTTATTGTTCTAATTTAACGGCCCTTGTGTTTCAGGAGTAATTCTTACAGAACTGGGACAAAATTAGAACTTTAGCTTAAAGAGAAAGGTGTTGAGGTGGGGGAAACCCTATTTATATACGTAATAATTTCTGTTCGTTTTAAGTTTTAATGTTGCTCCTTACTTTCAGTCGAAAAAACTTTTTTATTTAATCTCTGAACGTTTTTTGATTAGTGCCAGAAAATCCGGCCCCACCTCCACGGAGAACCCCCCCCCTCCCCTCAGGGAAATTTCCTCTAGGCAATTCGATCCTGGTGAAAATTCACCCCGTACAGTTAGTCTTAACCACTCCGCGCGTAAAATTGAGATCGAAAAGAGAAAGCAAGACATCTAAGAAAAAATTGTATAAGAATTCTGGCCAATTCCCACAGTGTATAATTTCCTCTGACAAGTTCCCTCCCTGCAAACTTCCTTCCCCATGGAAAAAATCCCAGCAGAAAATTTGTCCCCCCTCCCGTGAAAATGTATGCATACAAACCAAAAACTAACACTATGCGCAAACAATGGGCAAATTTATAACTTAAAGACCTTTCCCCTGGTGCTGTGGGGGGGGGGGGTAATGTTTTTCCCGAAGTCATTGTTATTGGGCCTTTCAACTATGATGAACAAAATGGCTATCTCAAAATTCTGATCGGATGATTTTGGGAAAAAGGGGCGGGGAGGGGGCTTAGTTGCCCTCCAATTTTTCGGTCACTTAAAAAGAGAACTTTTAATTTTTGTTTGAACGAGCCCTTTCCCGATATTCTAGGATCACTGGTTCGATACGATCACCCCTGGGAGGACAAAAAAAAAACAACACGCATCCGCGATCTTCCTTCATGCAAAAAATACAAAATTCCACTTTTTTGCAGATATAAGCTTGAAACCTCTACAACAGGTTCTCTGACACGCTGAATCCGATGGTGTGATTTTTATTAAGATCACTTGACTTTTAGGGGGATTTCCCCCTTTTTTCGAATATCAAGAAAATTTTCTCAGGCTTGTAACCTTTGATGGGTAAGACTGAATTTAATGAAATCTATATATTTGAAATCAGGAATAAATGAACAGCTTGAACGATAGGGCGTTTATCATACAAGTACCTATTACACCCCCTAAGAATCCTGTGCCCAGGGCAAGGTCACCCTCTGCACCCCTAAAAATGTCTCTGTCCCAGATATAGTCCTGGAATAAATAAAAAACTAACAGAAAACACAAAAGTCGAGAAATTTTTACTTCACAATGTGCAGCATATTTCTATTACTCAGATTATCATGTTTTATTCAGTTATTATCCTCTTTTTAAAATTATTTTAAATAATATTCTAATAAATATTGCAATAAACCACAGACGAAACTATATTTCATCAAATAATGAATCTAACAGTAGGCCTACTACTTTTATTTTATTACCATGTTCCTTGAGAGGTGGTCATCCACTAAGTATTTCCCAATTTGGACATTTAAAAAGGGCATTAAAAATTTTAATTTCTGTTTGAAGGAGCCTTCGGCCGATTTCCTAGGACCACGGGTTTGATACGATAACCCAAGGGGAGGGGGAAACCAAAACCAGTTAGTCAGAGTAAAAAAAAAGCTTGTGAAATTACAAAATTACACATTTTAGGATATTGAATGGGCAGTCTTTTAGTAATACTTTTTTTTTCGAATAATTTACTACATCAAGAAGTCTCTTTTTCCTGGTATGCATGTGAAGTTTACGAGTCAAAGTCTCCCTTGTCTTTGAAAGGCTGGAAATTACTTACCTTTTTTTCTTATGGCTGTATGCTTCGAGTTTTTTTTTTTTACCAAGCGTTATTGGTTAGAGAACATTTGGAATCGATTTTTTTATGTAGTATAATTAATTGAAATAAATTTCAAATACCTTCAGTTTTAATAATTCAATTAATTTTATCAGATAATCAAAAATTAGTAATCCAAGCCTCTCTTTGTTCACTTGTACACTCGTTTATAGCCCTTAGGTGGGGGTCTGAGGATTTTTCCAAGGGATGAGGGGTTAAAACAGAAAAGTGTATCTTTAGGCCATAATGTTTGAGGGCTTTGGAGGATAGTCACAGACATTCCCCCTATTCTACCCCTTTTTTGCAGGTATGTTGGTCTACATATTGTTTGTCTGGTTGGTGTTTTCTGTGATAAGTTATTTGGGGCTAGAAGGAGGCGGAACTTTGGAACTTTTTTGCTCCTTTTTTCTGTTAGGTTTTTTCTGTTAGGTTTTTTCTGTTTTTTCTGTTAGGTTTTTTCTGTTAGGTTTTTTCTGTTTTTTCTGTTAGGTTTTTTCTGTTTTTTCTGTTAGGTAACGGATTGATAATATAATAATATAATATAATAATAATATAATAATAATATAATATAATAATATAATAATATTATATTATTATTATATATATTATTAATATAATAATATTATATATAATAATTTAATAATAATATAATAATAAGATAATATAATAATAATATAATATAAAATTGATATAATAATACATCTGTTTTAATACATCTGTTTTACATCTGTTTTACATAAATAATACATCTGTTTTAAATAACGTAAAATAATAACGGATTGATGTGCATTTATCTTAAATATTGATTCACTTTTGTTTTACCGTTATCAGAGGGGAAATAAAAAAAGTTGTGAGGTTTTTATTCTGCTCTTGTGGATATTTATAATTATTGAAATACGTCCTTTTGATACCAGACCGATAATATCCTGGGACCCTATTAATGTTATTATTTTCAAAACCCACGCTATCATCACTTAAGACGTAAAACTTAACCAAAACTTTGCTACTATTTCGAAAAATCCCTTTAAAAGCTATTTCCGCGAAATAAGTTTTTCGAAGAAAAGCTAAGGACTCATTAAGCCAAAAGTGGGCAGAAATAAAATCAAATAATCTCCTAAGTGTAAAACTGCCACAAATCCCTATCAATAAACAAATGAGGCCCAAAACTAACAGAAATTACAATAAATAACCGAGTCAAACCAAAATAAAGCAGAAATTGACATGAGTAAAGGTGCCAACCCCTCTGCCTTCTCAAGACTAGAAAACAATTTGCACTTTATTGAAAACAAATACAAATGAATGTGTATTGTCAGTTTAATATGCATATGCTCATATTTATTCCTTAAAGTCTTAATAATTTTTTATTTATTAAAGTTAAAAAAGTGAAAACATTTTAATTTTTATTTTCAGTCAAGTGCAGAATATATTTTGGTCTTCAGAAAGCACGGGGGTCGTCAGAAGTTGCAATAGTAGTAGCCCTGAAAGTTTCAATTTTAATACCCTCGGTCATTCATGGGATATTACTGAGGTGTCTTTTTAGCAACGAGCATACACACAGTGCCTTTTGATTTAATTTTAAAACAACATTAGTTTAGAAGCATTATGGGCAAATTGCATAGCTCTGAGGGGTTGGCATACCCAATATCCCTAGCGACATAGCTACTGGGATCTTCGCTTAAGCTGGACAAAATGCATGTCTCAAAATTTTGATTGGAATTGTTTGGAAAATTATGGGCTAAGGAGGAGAGTTGTTTGCCCTCAAATCTATTTTGAATCTTAAAAAGGGGACTAGAACTTTTAATTTCAAATCAAATTAGCCCCTTTAAAAGTTTCAATTATATTACTAGCTATAATAGAGCAGTACAGCCTATGATATTGCTTATATGCCCTTTTGAAAACATGCAGTTACATAGTCTTTTCGTTTAAATGCAACTCTTCCTAACGTTCCCTAAAAGTTTCACCTTAATACCCTTAGTGTCATTAGTTACATTAACTGTAGAAGTAGTACTAAAAATATGCACATTGTTGTAGTGGGGCCATGATGACTTCAACGGTACAGATACGGAAATTAACATAGGGAAAATAGCATTGGATTCGAACGGCACAGATTGGGAAATTAGTATTAGATTTCAAACGCAGCCCTCTGACGTCACACCCTCGCACCTGTTCCCGGCTGGCAAGATTTCCATTTTTGGCAAGAGTTGAATGTCCTTGGCAAGAGTTCAATGGTTAAGTCAGGTGTTTTTCTATGATACATCCCATTGTTTTCCTACACCATGCCCTCTGACGTCACGCGACACACCCTAGCACCTGTACAATGCGGTCAGCTGTTACTAGCAGCCTTTTGCACCTGTTTCTAGGCAAGATTTCAAGCGCATGTTTTGTCATGTGACAAGCCCCTTCGTGTTTCTATGAGAGTCCTCTGACGTCACTGTACACACCCATTTCAAGCACATGTTACACCACGCGACATACCCTTGTCTTAAAAGGTCTGATAAGTGGAGCTACCTACCCTTCAAGCTGTCACACCTACCGCAATGCGGTTACCGATTCTATTAAAGGGAACATTGTTGCCAAGACTCCATGACACACCTCTCTGGACTCCAATGACGTCATACGACTTACCCCGTTTCAAACCATCAGGTCTAATATGATTGACGCAATTTTACGTACTTCTGCAACAGGAACCCATAGGGAATCCCCACTTGTAATTTAGTGACAGCTCACACCTTACGTAATTATTACGCAGCATTGTCATGCGGTACTTTTTTCGCCCGAAACCGCCAAAGCGTTTTTTTCATTAACTTAATGGCGGTACACACTTTATGTAAGGTCAGCGCATCTTACACATGGACGGCACATCCATCACTGTCAAGTAATACATTTTTCGCCCAAAAGTATCAAGACATTTTCTTTTTTCAGCGCTTCATTTTGCGCACGAAATACCTTTCATTTTTTCTATAGTTCTTGACCCTGCCAGGACTTGAAAGATCATTCCCTTCCAATGGTACAGCGCCCCAAGCAACTGGTCCGTGAAACCATTCACAGTATTTTGTAGCAAGAACCCCATTCTAAAAATAATCTATTGCATGACAGCTAACATTCCCTATTTATTTGGCACTTGTTAGAATGATGCGTTACTATCCCAATTTGAAACACTCCAGGGGACATTTGCTCTCAAGATATTAATAACGATAAAACGAAATTGTGTCGTTTCTTTACGTGGGATATTAGATTTCACACTATCGTGGCAATACATCCCCCTCCCCCTCTAGCATGCAATACCGGAGGAATGAGGTTGATATTAGATGCAATTTAAGATATATTAAGGGCTTTTAAAGAAAATATTCATTTCTTTGATTACCTGTTAGATTTTCAATTCTTCCGTGGGAAAAATTACTTAATGTCTCCACCCTAATTTTTAATCTGTAGTTCATTCCCACAAAGACATTACTTGACTCCCCCCCAACCCTGACAAGACATCATCTTCAACAAGACATTTGTCAGGCATTTCACATTAAAAATTATGTCTTTAAATCCCGTGATTCTTGTTCTTTTTTGCAACCCAAACCAATCATAATGCCCCACAAAATACTCCACACTGCCGTGGCATTTCACCCATGTGACGCCCCCGGCTGACTTGATATTAGTGGTATATTGAAACCATATTAAGAGGTATTATTGAAAGAATTTTAACGAAATGCACCGTTTCATTGAGTATTGTTAGATTTAACTCCCCCTCTAGCAAAAAATTCAGTTAACACCTTCCACCTTATCTTTAAGCTCTAGATTATACTAGTTCATGACAGTGCATACCACCTTGGTAAATTATGTATGGTATTAAACACACCCATGACATCGCTACATCTCCCCCAAAACATATTTCAGGCATTTCCCAATAAAACATTATGCCTTTGAATCCCGTGATTCAAACTTTTGCAACCCAAGCCTATCATTATACCACCACAAAACACACCACCATGGCATCACCCCCATCCATTTCCATATGGCACCAGAAAAGAGAAGTTATAGTGTGGTACTGTAGCGTGAATTGCTAGTGAAGACCCGAGTGAATGACTTGAAATAAAATTTTTAACAAGAAATGTCTAAAAACTGTTTTGGGGGAGATTGGATGATGATAGTGGGGTGTCTTAGAGTAGCACTGTGGCGTGAATTGCTTGCAAAAACCCGAATGAATGACTTGAAAGTAAAATATTTAACAAGAAATGTCTAAAGTGTTTTGGGGGAGATGGGTGATGGTAGAGGTGTCTTAGAGTAGTTATAGTGTGGTACTGTGGGCTGAATTGCATGCGAAAACCAGAATTAATGACTTGAAAATAAAAATTTTAGCTAGAAATTTCTGAAAAGTGTTTTGGGGGAGATGAGCGATGACAGAGGAGTGTTTTAGAGTAGTTATAGTGCTGTACTGTGACGTGATCTGCTTGCAAAAACCCGAATGAATGAGTTGAAAATAAAATTTTAACAAAAAATGTCTGAAAAAGTGTTTTGGGGAAGATGGGGCGATAACAGAGGGGTGTCTTAGAGTATTTATAGTGTGGTACTGTGGGCTGAATTACAAGCGAAAACCCGAATTAATGACTTGAAAATAAAAATTTTAGCAAGAAATTTCTGAAAAGTGTTTTGGGGGAGATGAGCCATGACAAAGGGGTGTCTTAGAGTAGTTATAGTGCTGTACTGTGACGTGAACTGCTTGCAAAAACCCGAATGAATGAGTTGAAAATAAAATTTTAACAAGAAATGTCTGAAAAAGTGTTTTGGGGGAGATGGGGCGATAACAGAGGGGCATCTTAGAGAATTTATAGTGTGGTACTATGGCGTGAATTGCTTGCAAAAATCTGAATGTATGACTTGAAGTAAAAATTTTAACGAAAAATATCTGATACGTGTTTTGGAGGAGATGGGGTGTTGACAGAGGGGCGTCTTAGAGTAGTTATAGTGTGGTGCTGTGGGCCAAAGTGCTTGCGACAACCCAAATAAATGACTTGAAAATAAAATTTTTAGCAAGAAATGTCTGAAAATTGTTCTGGGGGAGATGGGGTGATGGCAGAGAGGTGTCAAGAGTAGTTATAGTTTAGTACTGTGGAGTGAATTGCTTGCGAAAACCCAAATGAATGACTTCAAGTAAAATTTTTAACAAGAAATGCCTGAAAAGTGTTTTAGGGTAGATTGGGCGATGACAGAGGTGTGTCACAGGGGACGGTAATAGTCTGGTACTATGGCGTGAATTTTTTAGAGTATCAAACACTAGTAAAGAAGGGGGTGCTCTGTTTTCACAAATATACTGTTTAATGGACTATTTTAGCTTGTTTTCGAAGTGAGAAGATTGAAAATGTCCTAGGGGTGAGATTTGGTGTCATGTGGAGGGCTGGTGCTAGTGTGAAAACGGTGTCGTAGTGCCATTAATCTCTGGACCATAAGTATACTTTTACACGGTTTGGGTATCTATCCTTCTCGCAAGATGATCTTCCAAGCTCTCCCATTAGGTATCTTTGCTTAAGATATACATCGCCGTTAATACGCAGCACGCATGTGTGTGTGCCATTATGGAGCCCCATGGGGTCCTTTTAGTCTAGCGAGATACACTGGCATCATTCATATTAGACCTGGTCCCGGAAATTCTGGGAATCTTCCAGAAAAAAAATGTACCAAAATTGCTAGGAATCATGTCAATAAAGAAGAAATATTAGAACGCCTGGAATCTTGGGTGGGTTGCCAGGGGTGTGAATCTTGCTAGCTTAACTCCTAAATATTACTTCTATTATCAAGGCGCCCTCTGAAAATGATTGCTAGGTGAAGGGTGGAATCTATTGTTAGGATAATGTGAAATCTATCATCCCAATCAAAGAAATGGATATTATTGTTAAAAGTCTCTCAATACTAGCTCTTAATATGGTTTAAATATACCACTAATATCAGCTCGCCCGGGGTGGGGGGGGGGTCAGGTGTCATATGGTGATGGATGGGAGTGATGCCATGGAGGTGTGTTTTGTGGGGGTATCATGATAGGCTTGTGTTGCAAAAACTTGAATCACGGGATTTAAAGGCATAATTTTTTATTACGGAATGCCTGAAAGATTTTTCGGGGGAGATGTAGCAACGTCATGGGTATGTTCAATATCATCCATAATTAACCCAGGTGGTATACACTGTCATTGACTAGTATACTCTAGAGCTTAAAGATAAGGTTTGAGGTGTTAAATGAATTTTTTGCTAGAGGGGGAGTTAAATCTAACAATTCTCAATGAAACGGTGCATTTCGTTAAAAGTCTTCCCGTACTACCTCTTAATATGGTTTCAATATAACACTAATATCAGGTCACCCGGGGGGTGTCACATGGGTGAAATACCATGCCAGTGTTGAGTATTTTGTGGGGCATTATGATTGGATTGGGTTGCAAAAAAGAACTAGAATCACGGCATTTAAAGACATAATTTTTAATATGAAATGCCTGAAAAATGTCTTGGTGGAGATGATGCCTTGTCAGGGTTGGGGGGGGGAGAGATGTAATTTCATTGTGGGGGTGAACTACAGCTTAAAAGTTAAGGTGGAGACATTAAGGAACTTTTCCCACGGAAGAATTGAAAATCTAACAGGTACTCAAAGAAATGGATATTTTCTTTAAAAGCTCTTAACATATCTTAAATTGCATCTAATATCAACCTTATTCCTCCGGTATTGCGTGCTAGAGGGGAGGGGGTATTGTCTTGAAAGTGTGAAATCTAATATCCCACGTAAAGAAACGATACATTTTCGTTTTATCGTTATTAATATCTTGAGAGCAAATATCCCCTAAAGTGTATCAAATTGGGAGAGTAACGCATCATTCTAACAAGTGCCAAAAAAAATGGGGAATGTTAGCTGTCATGCAATAGGTTATTTTTAGAATGTGGTTCCTGATACAAAATACTGTGAATGGTTTCATGGACGACTTGCTTGGGGCGCTGTACCATTTGAAGAGAATGACCTTCCGAGTCCTGGCAGGGTCAAGAACTATAGAAAAAAAATAAAAGGTGTTTCGAGTGAAAAATGAAATGCCAAAAAAAGAAAATGTCTTGAGGCTTTTGGGCCAAAAATGTATTACCTGACAGTGATGGATGCGCCGTCCATACATAAGATGCGCTGACTTTACATAAAGTGTATACAGCCATTAAGTTAATGAAAAAAACGCTTTGGGGGTTTCGGGCGAAAAAAGTACCGGATGACAGTGTTGCATAATAATTACGCAAGGTGTGAGCTGTCATTACATTACAAGCGGATATTCCCCCATGTGTTCCTGTCGCAGGGTTACGTAAAACTACGTCAAGCATATTAGATCTGATGGTTTGAAACGAGGTAAGTCGTATGACGTCATTGGAGTCCAGAGGGGTGTGTCATGGAGTCTTGGCAACTGTGTTCCCTTTAATAGAACCGGTAACCGCATTGCTTAGGTGTGACGGCTTGAGGGGTTCGTAGCTCCACTTATCTGACCCTTTAAAGGCGAGGGTGTGTCGCGTGGTGTAACATGTGCTTGAAACGGGAGTGTGTACAGTGACGTCAGAGGACTGTCACAGAAAAACGAAGGGGCTTGTCAAATGAAGAAACATGCGCTTGAAATCTTGCCTAGAAACAGGTGCGAGGGGCTAGTAACAGCTGACCGCATTGTACAGGTGCTAGGGTGTGTCGCGTGACGTCAGAGGGCATGTTGTAGAGAAACAATGGGATGTTCCATAGAAAAACACCTGACCTAACCATTGAACTCTTGCCAAGGAAATTTAACTCTTGCCGAAAATAGGAATCTTGCCAGCCGAGAACAGGTGCGAGGGTGTGACGTCAGAGGGCTGTGTTTGAAATCCAATGCTATTTTCCCAATCTGTGCCGTTGAAATCCAATACTATTTTCCCTATGTTAATTTCCGTATCTGTGCCGTTGAAGTAATCATGGCCCCACTACTCATAGTGTCTTCTGGCTGGTTCTAAATCCACCATATTTTACCCTTAAATGTTAAACTTCACAAAGTAAGCCGTTTTTGACGCATCACTTTGTCATTGTTTTGACAATCTACATATACTCACAGTTAGTTTTGATTTAGTTCAACATCCGCCTAAATATTCCTTGAATTTTCCACCTTAATACCTTAGCTTATGTAGTAGCAACAGTTGTACTAGCAGTAGTAGCATTTGTGGCAGTATGCACATAACACCTTTGGTTTTCTTCAACATTCCCTTCAACACACGATGAAAGTTTCGGCTTAATACCATCAACCGTCCCTTAAGCATTGCTGATACGTCCTATTGACAACCTGTGTGAGTATAGTGTGTTTCGATTTAGTTCAATACAGTTTCAATACTGCCCAAATTTTCACCTTAATATCCTTAGCTTTAGTAATAGTAGTAGCAATAGAATGTATAATAATAGCCTTAGCTACAGCAGCAGTAAGTAATACTACCAGTAGTATTAATACTAATAGCGCTAGTACTAGTAGCAGCAGTAAGATGAAAATATTGCCTTTTGGTCAGTTGAACATCCCTTTCGTCAAGTCCTGGATGTTTCAACTTACTACAATTAGCCATTGCTATGACATTGCCGATATGTCCTTTTGATAATCTATATATTCCATATAATTCTTGAAATTTTCTTCTTAATGCTCTTAGCCTTACAAGTGGTTGAAATAGCAGTAGTAGTTTTAGCAATAGTAATAGTATTAGTAGAACTAGTAAATATAGCAATGGCAGTAGTGTTAGTAGTAGCATGCACTTAGTACCTCTTAGTCAATTGATCTCTCGCTTTAAGCATTCTCTGAAAGTTCCAACTTAATACCCAAATACATTCTTGAGAAACACCCTTCTGACAATCTGTGTACATATAGTGGGTTTTTAATTAGTTCAAGTTAACCCTCAATATTTTGCCAAATTTTCACCTTCATACGCGTTATCGTTTCCTGATGGTTCAAAATTAATATACTCAGTTATTCCTGAATTACGCCCTTTTGACAACCCGTTTAAACGTGTTTTCATTTAGTTCAACACTCCCCTCAATATTCTCTGAAAAGGTCATTTGAATACCCTTCGTCTTTTTGGAAAGGAAAGATCAAACATGCCCATCTTTCTCAACAACATATTCCATATGTAGACAGTGAACGAATTACCTAACTAATATCCATTGCCCTGATGGATGTGGGGGATTTGACATCTCCAAACGCATAATTACTGGACCTTTCAACAATGTCGAACAAAATAGCTGTCTCAAGATTTTGATTGAATGTGTTTTAGGAAATGATGAGTGTGTGGGAGGGGCGGGGGGCTTGCCTTCCAATCACTCCTGACTCTTAATATTGACACTAGAATTTCTGATTTTTACAGTCAAATGAGCCCCAGTCGAAGTTTATAAGACCATCCATTCCAAAAAACTTTATGCTCCCGGGGCATAATTTACCAACCTTACCACTGAGCTCTGGAGGTTTTGTCAACCCTGGAGGCATTGTTATATGTTTTTTGGACTAATTTTTACAAAATGACTATCCCACATTTTCAGATCCGTTTGGGAAAAGAGGGCTTCGGTGGGGGGGGGGGGTTCTCTTTGACTTTTGACTTTTAAAAAAGAACTAGAAATTTCAATTTCCAATCAAATGAGCCTCCTCTAAAGTTTATACAATCACCCCTTCCATAAAAAGAAACTTCCAAAAATTTTCCAGAAGAAAAACTAACAACCCTTGCCTCCAGGCTCCGGGATTCGTTTTAACCCCGAAGGCCTTGTTATATGATCTCTGGACTGTTTTGAATAGAATAGCTATCTCAAAATGTATATTAAATGCATTTAGGGAAAAGAGGAAGTGGGGGAGGGGGCTAGTTGCCTTCCAATCATTTTTGACTCTTAAAAAGAGCACTAGAACTTCTGATTTCCGATCGAATGATCCCCCTCTAAAGTTTACAGGATAATACCCCTTCTAGATAATACCTTATGTGTTAATAAATGCAACTAGTGTAGCTTATACTACTACTTCTACTAACAACTCACCGCAGCACCAAGCCGCCTGAGGCCAACCCAGCTACGCACGCTCCTCCTCCACTCCAATCTATTCAAAGCCTCCCTTTTTACACCCGCCCACGAAGTTCCCATTTCCTTTAAATCTTTCTTTATGACGTCCTCCCACCCCAAACGGGAACGACCTGGTTTCCGTTTAGCCCTAGATGGTTGGCCGAAAAGAACAATCTTCGGCAATTTGTCATCCTTCCTCCACACAACGTGCCCTAACCACCTCAACCTTTCTTTCATTATAGCCCTAGAGAGCGGTATTGAACCACATTTTTCGCATAGCCTATTGTTTGAAATACGGTCAGTCAACCGGGTACCCAGAACAATATTTAAGTAATTTCTCTGGAAAACATCTAGCGAATCTTCATTCGCTTTTCGGAGCGTCCATGCTTCAGAGCCATATTTGACCACTGTCATAACTGTAGCTTCTAATATTCTAATCTTGGTTTGCCCGACTTATCTTCCTATTCTTCCAGACTTTTTTTAACTGGGAAAAAAACACCCTGAGCCTTGGCTATTCTATTTTTAACATCTTCACTGTACCCACCATCTTTACTAATAATACTACCAAGGTAAGTGAAGCTGACCAACTGATCAATCTTTTCATTACCCAACGTCAACTTTTCATCTTCACTTATTCCTAGCCTTAGTGACTTAGTCTTCCTAACATTAATTTTCAAACCAATTCTAGAACCCTGAACTCGCATAACCTCTAAAACTTCATTCATTTTGCTCACAGTTTCATCTAGGCTGCTTAAATCATCAGCATAATACAAGTCCAGGAGACTTTTTCCTCCCCGTTTGATTCCGTGGTCTCCCATTGCCTTTCCTGTGGTCCTTAAAACAAAGTCCATCAAAATAATCCATATAAAGGGGGATAGAACACAACCCTGCTTAACTCCTTATTTAATACAAAACCAGCTGCTAACCTCATTTCCAGTGTTATTCTCGTACATAGCACTAATCACTTTAATGTATTTGTCTGGTATACCATACAAGGATAAAACCTTTACTAAAGCTCTTCTATCAACAGAATCGAACGCTTGCTCATAATCTATAAAACTGAGGACCAAAGGTGAAAACTCAGGCACCTCTCAATTATTAGCCTAAGAGTGAAAATTTGGTCGACACATCCTCTACCTTTTCTAAATCTGCGCTACTCTTCTCTTAAAACTTTCTCTACGGCATCTCTCAGTCTAAAAAGTATCATATCACAAAGCAATTTGCTACCTACAGAGAACAGACTAATGCCTCGATAATTACCCCACTCACTTTTATCACCTTTCTTATAAAGTGGCCTAATTAAGGTTTTCCTAAAATCGTTAGGTACTTCCCCTTTTTCAAAAATCATATTCATAATCTTCAATAACTTATTTCTAACCTCAGAGCCACCATATTTAAGAAACTCATTTACCACCCTATCAGCACCTGGAGCCTTATTATTCTTTAATCCTTTTAGTACTGTCGCTAATTCCTCCTCACAAAACAAATCTTCCTTCACATCCAAGGTATCATAAACTTTTTCATTTTCCTCTATAGTTTTTCCTGCAAGTCTATCTCGCTTAAGCAAGTTCTCAAAATGTTCGGCCCATCTTGCTTTAGTTTTTTCCTTATCGCTAATTGCGACCCCAATCCTATCTTTAACTGGGACAAGTCCGGATTGACTACTCCCTCTCAATTTGTTATCGTGCCAGTACAATATTTTACTATTATGCCGTCTAGCTGCATCTTCCAGATCCTCGGCAATTTTATCCATGGCCTCCACTTCACACCTCCTTAGTTCATATTTTAATGCTTTCTCCACTTTATTTACATTTCTTTTGTTTTCATACGATCTATCACTCAGATAATACTTGTGCAAGTCATTTCTCCTTTCTATTAAACATAAAGCTTTTTCACTAATATTCTTAGCTGCAGTTCTAGCTTTCTTCCCTAATACACCTTCAGCAACTTCACAAATTATTTTTCTTAAAATATTCCAACCATCTTCCACATTATCAAATTTTTAACTCTCAAGGTTAGTATTCAACTGTTCCGGGAAAGTTTCTCTCAAATTCTCATCCTGGAGTCTACCAACATCATAACTGCCCTGAAGGTAGTAACCCTTCCGATATTTCAGCTTTAAATTAACCCTTGACACCACTAGATGGTGATCTTTACTTTTAACATCAATAACAGCACTCCTATATACCCTATTATCTTGTATTGATCCTGCCAGTCTTCGATTTACTATAATATAATCAATAAGGTTTGCCATCTTACCATCACGTAAATACCATGTTAACTTATGAGCCATTTTAGGACCAAACACCGATTCAATTAATCAATCAATCAATCAATCAATTTATTCAATTAATAAACACATCAAAAGACACTTCAATATAAACTCCTCCGTAAGGCTTTCTGGCCTGGAAAAAACAGGGGAGAAACAAAAATGGAACAAATACAAGTATTTTCAATATAATGCATTGCATTTCAACCTTTCAAAGACTCAACACAAACACACGCACACACACACACACACACACACACACACACACACACACACACACACACACACACACACACACACACACACACACACACACACACACACACACACACACACACACACACACACACACACACACACACACACACACACACACACACACACACACACACACACACACACACACACACACACACACACACACACACACACACACACACACACACACACACACACACACACACACACACACACACACACACACACACACACACACACACACACACACACACACACACACACACACACACACACACACACACACACACACACACACACACACACACACACACACACACACACACACACACACACACACACACACACACACACACACACACACACACACACACACACACACACACACACACACACACACACACACACACACACACACACACACACACACACACACACACACACACACACACACACACACACACACACACACACACACACACACACACACACACACACACACACACACACACACACACACACACACACACACACACACACACACACACACACACACACACACACACACACACACACACCACATAATTAAACACACATAAAAAAAAACAATAATTAAAAACCGAAACAAAAAGCGATTTTATGAGACCCCCCCCCCCAAAAAAAAAGGATGTAGGACACTCCAATAAAATAAACCAAATTCCAAATATATATTTGAAACCAAACCACACACAAAAATAAATTATACAAACTCAAAACCCCTCACAACAAATGTTTCCAACCCAGGCTAGTGTCACCCCCCCCCCAAATAATAATAATAAAAATTAACAAAAATATATGTAAACATGAAAAATCAAGACATTAAAAAATTTCTTAAAATTCTTTTGAAAGTTCCAAACGAGTGACATTCTTTCGGTGACATTCCAAACGAGTGACATTCTGTCAGTGACATTCTATAATGTTACAGCTACCCCTGCATCAGTTTGCACATTTATTGATGTTTAGACACGTTCTATAACTAAAAGATGAACGTTCCACTCGATGTAACTTAACGGTGATCCGACATACTGATCGCTCCCTGGTGCTTATTTAACGGTGCTGATCGCTCCCTGGCAAATGCGCTTCATCCCCCTTCCTCCTAATGGGATCAGATAGATCCGTATGGTGCAGGCACAACTTTGCTGATTTATTGGTTTGCATTGTTTTTGTGCTTATGTCTTATTAATAGTTAGCTTATAACAGGAGTGGTGTCAATTTATGATAATGTTTAGGGGAGGAGGGCGAAATGTATTTTCAAATATCTACGGTGGGGGTAATTTTATTTGTTTTTACATTTTCCCAAAGAAGATAAAAGAGGTATTTTCACTTACAGCACACTACAGTATTTTCGAAATGGAGGGGGGGTGGGAATGAACCCCTTCAGTTGGCGCCATTTTACAATCTTAATTAAAACCAATCTGAAAAACAATGTTCTATATATCGCACAGGGCTATTATCTAGCCACATTAGCAGAGAAAACTGGGGCCCGTAGGGTACTGATCAGGAGCATCATTTCAACGGGGAGGGGTACGGGCTCTTTAATTTTTTGAAGAAAGGCACGACAAAAAATTATGTTCCGGAATCTTGAGGTGGAAATTCTGATGTTTTGCCAATTTTGTCAGTGAAAATGCCAGAAAAGGTACTCTACAAAATCAATGGGAGGTACAAACTTAGAGGGGACGTTCCTATCTTCCCCAATAGATGCTCCTGATAGTGACTAATTCGTCCACAATTAGCGCTGATCGGGGCACCGCGTTTTATGTTCATCTTCTAGCTTGCAAAATTATCGATGTATCCACAAGTTTTACCAATGATTTTCTAAAAAACTACAAACCATGCAATTTTGTTGGCGTACCTTAACCAAAGTTATTTCGTATTTGGCAATTAACTTAACCAAAGGTAATTGCTAAATTCAAAATTTAGCAATCAAAAATATAGGCGAAAGCATTATAGAATTACGGTTCATCATTTGATCCTAGTCCCTCAAGGAACTTTTGAAACTTGTTATTGTTGTGACGACCAAATACACCTCACAGAGTACCTCGTCTCGTGGTGAGAAATGTTCGTCAGCTAATCAGATGAATCAGTGTATTCTTTGATCTGAATTACTTGATATCGGAGTGTGCTGAAATTATGTAAGATAAATATGGTTAGATTTGCTTAAAGTTGTAATAAAACCAGTTTTGTCGGATGTGGGCAGAAATGTTCTCAGTTGTTTCTGAGGAAGGGGGGTAAGCTTTTGAAAATGCGGGAAGATTCTACAGTACAACGAGAGGTACTTCCTTGCTAGCTAGTACACAATCGGGAGTTTGGATCGCGAAGATTAGACAATAACCGGTTTTTATGGTCTGTATACCAGACAATTAGCTTAGGCTCTGTTGAAATCTACGTCAAGGTATATTTTTGATGGGTTTGGTATATAATATAATACGTTCTAGAGAGCCTCTTTTCCATAATTCTTCGTTGTAGTTTCCATAATTTTGTTACTAAACTATTATATTTTCAGGTACTTATTTAGTAGCCGAGCAACACGCGAAAGGTGAAGTTTGGTTAATGCTAATGAAATAAAACGGTAAAATTTTAGGTGGCACTATAATTTAGCTAGGATGAAAGTGAAAACATCGTTTGATGCCTTTTTGTGCTCTTTCATGATTCAATAATTGCTTCTGTCACAAATTTCATTTTGAGCCCTTAAAGGGGCCCCAGAGGTATTTCATTTTTATAACCACACAAAGAAGTTATCAATACTAGTTAAGTTATTGAAGCGACATTAAAACTTAAAACTAACAGAAATTATTCCGTATATGAAAGGGGCTGTCCCCTCCTCAACGCCTCGCTCTTTACGCTAATTTTTTTTTTTGTTTTAAAAAATAATGTTGTTAGAAAGATTCAAACTTTAGCGTAAAGAGCGTGGCGTTGAGGAGGGGACAGCCCCTGTCATATACGGAATAATTTCTGTTCGTTTTAAGTTTTAATGTCGCTCCTTACTTTCAGTTTAAAAAACTTGTTTTTTTTAATTGAATTTCTTATCGTTTTTTAGTTAATTCAGCTTTTATTTGCATAAAAATTTTACTTTTCTTTGGCTAAATGGATGTCTTTACAAATTAACTTGTGTAACTAACTTCTATGTTCGTATATTTTTCTTCTGGCAAAAAATACAAAGTTGCAGATTTTTGCAGGTATGCAAAAATCTGAAACCTATGTAATAGAGTTTTCTAATACGCTGAATCTGACGGTGTGATTTTCATTAAAATTCTTTCACTTGTAGGGGATGTTTCCCCCATCTTTAAAAAATCGAGTAAATTTCCTCAGGCTCGTAGCCTTTGATGAGTAATACTAAACTTAATAAAATTTATCTATTTAGAATCAGCATTATAAACACATTCTTTTGATACATTTATTGACATCAAAATTCTGTTTTTAAAAGTTTTGATTACTATTGAGCCGTATCGCTTGTTTTTTTTATTGTTTTTTTTTATTACGTATATGTTATTACGTATATGAGAGGGCTCTCCCCTTAGTCAATACCATGCTCTTTACTTTAAAAATTAAAAAAATTTTTTGATTCACAAACCCCTGAATCACAAACGCCGTTTATTTAGAAGAGAGAGCTCTTTTGAAGGAACTAAAAAAAAACTGTAGCTTACAGAGTGAGCTATTGACGTGGGGGAGAACCCCTTCACAGACGTTATAATTTCTGTCCGTTTTAAGTTCTAATATTCCTTCTTACATTTCAGTTGAAATGTAATTATTCCGTATATGAAAGGGGCTGTCCCCTCCGCCACCCTTCGCGCGTTAAGCTTAATTTTTTTTTTGTTTTTTAAAATAAATTTTTGAGACGGAGTCAAACTTTAGCGTAAAGAGCGAGGCGTTGAGGAGGGGACAGCCCCAAACCCCTGAATCACAAAGGCCGTTGAATTAGAATAGATAGCTCTTTTGAAAGCACTAAAAAAAACTGTAGCGTAAAGAGCGAGGTATTGACTTGGGGGAGAACCCTCTCACATACGTTATAATTTCTGTTCGTTTTAAGTTCTAATATTCCTTCTTACATTTCAGTTGAAATGTAATTATTCCGTATGTGAAAGGGGCTGTCCCTCCTCAACGCTTCGCTCTTTACGCTAAAGTTTTATATTGTTTTAAAAAATAAAGTCATGAGACAGAGTCAAACTTTAGCGTAAAGAGCGAGGTGTTGAGGAGGGGACAGCCCCTTTCATATACGGAATAATTTTTGTTCCTTTTAAGATTTAATGTCGCTCCTTACTTTCAGTTTAAAAAACTTTTTTTTTATTTAATTTCTGATCGTTTTTTAGTTAATGCAGCTTTTATTTGCATAAAAATTTTACTTTTCTTTTGCTAAATGGATGTCTTTACAAATTAACTTACGTAACTAACTTCTATATTCGTATATTTTTCTTCTGGCAAAAAATACAAAGTTGCAGATTTTTGCAGATATGAGCTTGAAACCTATGTAATAGGGTTTTCTGATACGCTGAATCTGACGGTGTGATTTTCATTAAAATTCTTTCACTTGTAGGGGATGTTTCCCCCTCTTTAAAAAATCGAGTAAATTTTCTCAGGCTCGTAGCCTTTGATGAGTAATACTAAACTTAATAAAATTTATATATTTAGAATCAGCATTAGAAACACATTCTTTTGATACATTTATTGACATCAAAATTCCGTTTTTAAAAGTTTCGATTATTATTGAGCCGTATCGCTTGTTTTTTTTTTATTGTTTTTTTTGTATTACGTATTTGTTATTACGTATATGAGGGGGCACTCCCCTAAGTCAATACGACGCTCTTTACGTTAAAAGTTAAAAAAATTTCAATTCACAAACCCCTGAATCACAAAGGCCGTTTAATTAGAACAGATAGCTCTTTTGAAAGCACTAAAAAAAACTGTAGCGTAAAGAGTTAGGTATTGACTTGGGGGAGAACACCCTCACATACGTTATAATTTCTGTTCGTTTTAAGTTCTAATATTCCTTCTTACATTTCAGTTGAAAAAACTTGTTTTTTTTTTATTTAATTTCTGATCGTTTTTTAAATAATGCTTGGAAATCCGGCGCCCCCTTCATAGAACTTTCCCTTACCCCAAAGAAACATCCTCCACGGACATATTCTCCAGAGTGACCCCCTCCTCTAGCCCCTCCCCTCCAGAAAAAATCCTTCCTGAAAATGGTTGTATACTTTCCAATAACCAATAAATAATGCTGACAAGTCCGGCGCCCCCTTCATGGCAATTTCCCTTCCCCCATGAAAACATCCTTCATGAACAGATCCTCCAACATAACCACCGACCCACCCATCCCTCCCATTACCAGAAAAAAAACCACCTGAAAACTTCTGTATACTGCCCAATAACCAATACTATATGTTAACATTGGGTAAAGTTCATAACTTTTAGCCCTCCCTCTGGGAACTTCGGGGGATTAAGTCATCCTAAAAGGCATATTTATCATATTTTCGACCATGCTGAACAAAATGGCTATCTCAAAATTTTTATCGGGTGACTTTGGGAAAAAAATGAGCGTGGGAGGGGGCCTAATTGCCCTCCATTTTTTTGGTCACTTAAAAAGAGCACTAGAACTTTTAATTTCCGTTCGAATGAGCCCTCCCACGATATTCTAGGACCACTGGGTCAATACGATCACCCCTGGGGAAATAAAAAAAACAACAAAAAACAAACAAACAAATAAACACGCATCCGTGATCTTTCTTCTGGCAAAAAATGCAAAATTCCACATTTTTGTAGATATGAACTTGAAACTTCTAAAGTAGGGTTTTCTGATCCGTTGAATCTGATGGTGTAATTTTCATTAAGGTTCAATAACTTTTAGAGGGTCTTTCTCCCTTTTTTTGAAAATCAGGCAAATTTTCTCAGGCGTGTAACTTTTGACGTGTTGGACTAAACTTGACGAAACTTATATATTTGAAATCAGCATTGAAATTTGATTCTTTTGATATATCTATTGGCATCAAAAACCCGTTTTCTAGAGTTTCGGTTACCATTGAGCCGGGTCGCTCCTTACTTACAGTTCGTTACCACGAACTGTTTGCTAGCTACCACATTGAAGATCTTGCATCGCGAATATGAGACAATAACCGGTTTTCATGTTCTTTAGCTATTAGCTTCGAATTGGTAGGAAACTACATTGTTGCTATATTTTGATTAAATATTTAGTTGGTATTTTGGTTAGGTTAGGCTAATTTAGGTTACGTATTTAATATAATGTGGTCTGGGCGGCCCCCCCTTCCTTAATTCTTTGTTGTAATTTTCATAATTCTGTTGATAAAGTATTATGGTACTTGTATAGAATTCAGTAAACACGCGCGAAAGACCGCATCGAAATCTTAAAAGAATTTGTATGAAAAACAGGTTTTCGCTGCCTAGTGAGGCATTACTCACTCCGTGAAAAAGATTTAAACTTTAGTTTTTTGGGGTCAAAGGGAAAAAAAGGTACCTAGGTTAGGTTACGCATTTAATGTATGCTATGCTTTACCCCCACCGCCTAATGTGCACATATTGCCCAAATTTGTTCATAAATTATTATATTTGCGTCATATTTTGTTTTACTTCATTAGCATTAGCCAAACTTCACTTCTCGACAGAACTTGAGTGTGGTGGTTATAAGACACAAGTAACCTTTTTGGCAGCAACTATTTGATTCTGACATGTACACAAGGGGGAGGGGGTCTTGAGGAGTGTGAGCCTCCTCCCCGCCTCCACTTTTGAAATGTCGAACTGCTTGTGGTAGGCTAATTGCAATAGCCTAGTTTAGGTAATCTGAATAAAGATTTCTCCTGAGAAGTAGCAATTAGCTTTATAGTAACAAAAAGCACCATCAACACAGGCACGCAAACGCAATCAGTACACAGCGGCAGTACGTAATTTTCCATTGAAAACATTCCAAATTTAGTAGTCGCTTCCGAGACAATGGCG
Source organism: Artemia sp. Qi Xiang Cuo (assembly GCF_049724085.1). Classification (NCBI taxonomy): domain Eukaryota; kingdom Metazoa; phylum Arthropoda; class Branchiopoda; order Anostraca; family Artemiidae; genus Artemia; species Artemia sp. Qi Xiang Cuo. The sequence continues at coordinate 10,768,058 of NC_142796.1, forward strand.
TAACACCCTCCGCCCATCCTATTGGGCCTGGATGTAGCCTTAGGCTATACACGAAACTGGAAAATGTGTCGAAAATGCAATTAACCCCGAAAATACGATTTGAAGAAATTTTATGCATATAATAAAGCAATAATTTAGTTATTTTAGTGTTTTCTTATGGAGTTTGTGCATGGCCTAGGTCCTAGGGGCAAATCTGTCCTAATCAGAGAGGGCTGTGGGCGGTATTGTCAGGGTAGCGATCATTATATTTGGAAGGAGTAAAGAATCAGGAATTAAATGGCATTAAGTTTTGTTACTGTGGTGGTTCCTTCCCAGAAAGAATCTTTATGTTGAATTACTATAATTTCTTGTATTTTCCTTATTATTCGTTTGTCCTTTTTTTAAACTTATGACTCCCCCCCCTTACTAAAATAAACTGCGAATTTGCTTAATTCTGCGTAGTAAAAATCAGAGATGTGAGTGTCATGAGAATTCTATACCCTAGAGCAGTGATTCCCAACCGATTTTGGGCCTTGCCCCACCTAAGTATTTCTAAAAAACCTGACGCCCCCCTTATGATATCTAAATTTTGTTATTAAAAATTTTACGAGACTTCACCTAAAGGAAGGATATTTTTTGGTTTGTCCTCTGGGCATATTTTATAATAATGAAAAATACTATCGGAACTGAATTAAAGTTATCAAGTATTTTGCAATAGGTTGCATAGGTTGCATCAAGACGATGGGTATTTGTAGACAGAGAAAACCCAAGACAGATAGTCCAAGTAATTGAGAGGCAAATGTTTATATGGCTGGGGCACGGGTAAATGGCAGGAGTATGCATGCATATTTTATAATAATGAAAAATACTATCCGAACACATTACCTTTTATACAATGTACGACGTCCTTGCAATTAGACCCCGGCGCCGCGCCGATGAAGGAAGACCGGTGGCGGCGGGGCCGAAAAACAGCACGCCGCGCCGCCGGTTAGATATCGGTGGCGCGCCGCCGGCGTGATCAATGTTGACATTAATGTAACGCAAACATTAATGTTTTCATCTGTGTTTCTCAAATCACAGCTTAAATTTACAACAGATTCGAGCCTATTCATGAGTTCAAAAATTCACAAGTCGCTGGCTGCAAACTGGTCTTCTTCGTTATTCATCAAGAGAAGTAGAAATGTGGTAGAAACGAAATGGCTGTGGCGTTTCAGAACCCTTTCATGATACGAGTAGTTGAAGTATCTATTAGTTATGTATTCTTAACATGAATAATTATCAAAATTAGTAGTTTTTTTCATCGAGCATTACTGCATATACAACTTCAAATACCGTATCACAAATTTCGTCATTTATCTGGGTTAAAACTTTGAATATAACTTTGAACTTGGAAGCTTAATTTTTTCATAATGCCCTTTGCCTATATCTGTTTTGTCACCTTTAAAACAGTTGAAATGGGCGACTTTGATATTGATTGTTTTTTTTTGCTCTTTTGGATTCTTAAAAAGACTTCTTGTATTTAAAACTGGTTATTAATTGCAATTTAAAAAAAATGCATTTTAAAGTTTTTTGGCTTCTTTATGGAATATATGTCATGTAGGCTAAGGCTAAACTGCTGCTTTTTTATTGCTTTTGGCTCCTCTTTTAGATATTAGTCGTTTTTTTCTTATGGGGATTCATTCCAAATTATAAATTGATAAATACCTAATATCAGTCAAATTATAAACTGCATCTAAAAGTAATAAATTTATCAAATTTAAAAATACATGATGAACACTTCACATGAGAACACTTCAATTACAATGAAAAAAAAAAAAAAAAAACACTTAATGGTTTATTCGGTGTGAAGAAAAATTAAATGCCAGCTATTTTCTGGTAAAAAAACAAAAGCTCATCCGTTTTAAATGTAATTAAATGAAATAATATGCAGACTGAAGTAGCTCCAGGAAGATGTTAAGATTTTCATCCTAGTTCGTCACTTTCAGTTCAAGCAAAATGTTAGGACACTTAGTATCAGTTATTGAGTTTAAGCTTTGATTTCCAAATGCTCACAAAAATTACCAAATTTAAGAAAGCGCAACAATCAGTCACCTGTGGTCAAAATACTCAAAGACTCCTCTTAGATTCCCACCCACGCTCAAAGCTTCTGTTATGGTCATTTCCATGGAAATCTCCAAAGAGTTTCTTTTTAAAATAGCTTTTAAGCGTAGTTAGGGTTAATTAGCCTTTTTTTGCTTTTCTTCAAAGCTTTGAAAAAAGAGTTCTAATGTTCCAAATGTTTCATTTGTAATATTTATGTATATTGTTGGTAATCATTTGTGGGATGATCGAATTTTTTAAACCACTGTAGATACGTAAGAACGTTGCAACATCTAGTACCCTGAGGTCATAAGACTGTCAAAGACTCCCCCTTGAACCTCACAAATTGAAAGCTTTTATTATGACCTGGCCTTTTAATGCAGCTTGGGCACTGGACCAAGGGCACCATTGTCACTCGAGCGCAGCCATAGGTGGGGATGTCGATATCGCTTTCGTCACACCAATTCGTTTTAGTATGAATCTGCCTGGTAATTATGAATGAATGTTTTCAAATTAAACCCGTTTCATCAATAAGAAAAAAACGATTTGGACGCATATGTCCCTTTCCCTTTGGAGATAAAACCATGCAAGTGCTGTATCAAGTATAACTTGCGAAAATCTTGTTAATTTTTTCCAACTTTTCAACTTTTTGGCATCCCTGCTTTAAATAAAAAAAAAATCAAGGTACTATCACTTAAATATAATAAATCTCTATGCCCCCCCCCCCCTATAGATACTATCTTGATAAGACACCGTCTCTGCTTTAAATAAAAAAAATAATTAACTTATTGGCACCCCTGCTTTAAAACAAAATTGAGGTAGTATCATTTAAATATGATAGCTCACTACCCCCCCCCCCTCTGGATACCACCTTGATGAAATGCCGTCTCTGTTTTAAATTAAAAAAAACTTTTTGGGATCCCTGCTTTCAATAAAAAAAATAGATATATTATCATTTAAATGTAATACCTCCCCCCCTCTGGATACCTCCTTGATAGGATACCGTCTCAGCTTTCATTAGAAAAATAAGTTACTTAATAATTAACTAGGTCACTATATGGTTCAAACAAACACGCTAAATAACGTTAAACAGCTTAGTGTTCCTTGAAAAAATTGAGGGTATGAGGACTATGAGCAAAGGGGTACAAAGACAACAACAAAAATGTCGAAATTATTCAGGTATACCTCAAATTATTGGAAAAATGAGTCATAGATTCGCCGTGGCATTCAATGAGATCCAAAGAAACTAACTAAAAGAGAGCACACACAAAAGCCAAATAAGGCAAGTAGCCTATGAGAAATTGTAAAATACCCAACACAATGAACAGGTCCTAATGGGGGGCTCTGGGTCTATCAAAATATTTCAATGGTTTCTCAGGAAATTTGACATCATTTTATTCTGTCTCCACTTTCAATGAAAAAAATATTTATCATTTTGGCATCCCTGCTTTCAATAAAAAAATAAGGTATTATCACTTAAAAATAATAGCCCCCTATCCACCCCCGATAGGCAATAATTTACAATTTATTTATGAGTCATATTTTTGGGGTAGCTTCCGAACATTGAGTATTAAACATTCAGGCATTCAACAATTGAGTTTTAAACATTGAGAAAATCTTATCTAAAAACGCAAAAAAAAGTCTGCAAACCTACAATTCATCTGTAGAAACAATCTGTCGGCTGTCAATTTCAAAATCCAACTGAAGGCTGAAGCTGTATAGTAGTGAATTCGTTCTATAGTTCTATTTGACTTGAAAATAAAATTCTTGACTACGAACGATGTTTGAAATAGCAATTGGGAAACTACATTCGAAATGATTTAACTTCATTTCATAAAGACGATACTGTTTTTTGTCAACTTATGAAGAACTGTGTATATTGCAATGTTTGCGATTGCATATTGCATAATCAAACTGAAGACTGAAGCTGTATAGTAGTGAATTCGTTCTATAGTTCTATTCGACTTGAAAATAAAATTCTTGACTACGAACGATGTTAGAAATAGCGATTGGGAAACTACATTCGAAATGATTTAACCTCATTTCATAAAGACGATTTTTTGTCAACATATGAAGAACTGTGTATATTACAATATTTGCAATTGCATATTGCATCTGTTTGGTTTTATGCAAAGTAACAAAAGAGACAAAAATTAATGAACAAGAGAGTAGTGAAGAATTATGGTATGCAAAGTAATATTTGGCTGGGAAATTCACTGGTGATATATCGCAAGGGGTGGCACCGTGAGTGCGTGATTTTCGGGGATTCGAGGAACCAAATTTTTTTTCGGGGTGACGCATAGATTTTCGGGGAAATACCCGAAAATTTGGGGATAGTGCAAGCCCTTTTTGATTTCTAATCAGGAAAATCGAAATACTAAACCACACGAGAAGGAAAAGCTCCGACTTTGCGGTTGACGCAATAAAGAATTGCCGCAAAATTAATTTAAAGTCGACCGAACGCCGCCACCTCTGTCGGCGGTGGCGTTACGACACTTCGGCGGCGGTCGACCGGGCCTCTTGTCGGCGGCGTTCGGTCGATCCGCCGGCACGACGCCGGGGTCTAATTGCAATACTTTCATGTATCTTTTTTTGCTCTTTAAATGCATTTGAACGTGACGTCATTCACATAGAAAATGTTTTTTTTTCGAAATTAAGGCTCTAAAGTATAGTCAGCTGAAGGGTGCAACTCCTGTCCATGGCCTACCAAAGATTTTGCCATGGCTCCCGCAGTGGGGCCTTTGCCCCACGTCGGGAACCACGGCCCTAGAGCAGTGACATAAATTTTTAGTCAAAACTGAAACTCAGGTTTTTATCAGTGAAAAAATTCAGGGATTTTTGATAAAGAGGGGATAAAACATTGTGTTCATTGGATAATGTTAATGCACAGTTTTTTTTTTCTGAAGAAGCTACAGTAGGGAGAAAAGAGTTAAACAATTCGATTCCCGAGTCAACTGTCTTCAAAATATAAATTGGCGCTACCTTGACAATCGCCTCCCCCCTAATATTTGCTTTTAGTTTTGGCCTATACATAAAACTTGACTTATTTTTCTGGCTTGCATAATTTTGATTGATTTCCAGTGGTGGTTCTTGCCTGTTTTATGCCTGGGAAAAATCTTGGTTAGTGCCCCCCCCCCCTTGTCTTGCAAACAAATATAAGGTCAAATTTTCATTTTTTTAAACAAAATTATTGTCAATTTATTAGTTAATTAGTAATCTGTTTTAATATTTTTGTATTTATTATTTAAATCATTTATGTATTACTAATTATTTTTTTACTGTTCATGATTTTAATTTAATTATTTTAATTACTATTGTTTAGTTAATTTTTATTTTTATTGATCATTTTAATTTTCTAACCGCATTCTCTATTTTATTTTAATAAAAATAAAATTTAAAAAATCACAAAATCATTATAACCGTAAGATTATTTACTTGAAATATCGCACCCCTAAAATTTCTGCGCCCAGGACAAGTCCTCCCAGGCATTCGGAGGGGTGGGTTAATTCTAATTTTCTTACTTTAATCTTTAGTTCAGAAGTGGGGGTAACTGCACTATGATTACTGAATTTCAGGGTTTTATCTGTCGAAAACTCAGAGACCATTAATCAAAAGAAGGTGACACTAGGATGCTATTCGGTTACACCCCCCTCCCCCCGGAAAATTATTTGGCGTATCCGTTGCAAGAAAATAAAGCGATGTTTTCAGTATGTCATAATTAAAAGAGTTACATTTTTGTAACTTCTCAAGAGAGCCAAAAAACAGAAAAAAGTTTGTCGGTTGTGGTCGCTATGAAGGATGACACTAATAGAGATAAAGGGAACATACTCCAAACCAATTTTTTATGCTCTTTACAGTGGTATGAATTAAATTCAAAATTTCCGAGCGAATGCCAAATCATTCCATTTTATGGAGGATGCGTCCTTTTTTCTATAGATAAGATAATCCCTTTCTGCTAGAAGTATTCTGAGCGAATTCAAAATTAATCCGTTTTTGGTGTATGTCTCCTTTTTCCTTGACAAACAAAGAAGACAAATGCAATTATAGCTCCATGAGATAATCCTCTTTTGTCAAACCTTTTTATTTTCTTAACGGTACAAGACAGGACAATTCCGACTGCATCATTTGAGTCCTCGTGCTGAGTTACCCACTACCCATGCATAGGTCATTTCCGACCAAAATGGCATATGTCGCACTTTTAATTATAATAGCCGAATTGTGTACAGATTTACTTTGAATGTGCGATCTTCGTCTGACTTAAAGTGTTTGCATAACTAAGGCCTCCTTTTTCAATTGTTGCAAACTATTTTCTATTCGCTGGCGGGAAGGAAGCATCCAGGATTTTTGGTCAGGGGGGTAGGGGGTCGGAAGAGCCTACAAAAACTTAAAAAAAACGCATCAAAGATCTGTTTATATTATTTTTTGTTATGTCTTTATGGGGGGGGGGGTTCAAACCCGGCAACACCCTCCATGGATGTGGCCTTGGTTTCAAGTTAAGGAGGATGTAAGGAAAACTGTTTATGGATGTTTCTTTATTCCCAACATAAGGTTTTTCCATCATAACACACAACAAAATAGTAACTATTGGAAGTTTTGCTACTTAGTAACTTACTTACTTGTACTTGTGGCAGGAATCAGGCGTTTCCACCTCGCCCGGCATCGATGATCTTGGAGACCTTCTTGGGCCATGTTAAGCGATCTTCTGCCAGCTGTTCTGCAAAAGCGAGCCACTGAGTTGACCATCTGTGTCCGAACTTTCTAAATCCCCCGATAGGTTCAAGCTCTGACTTGGTCAGGTTCCACCAGTTCTTCCTCTGTCCTCCTTGGCGTCTCTTCCAGGAGCTAATAGGCTCGACTAGAAGTATTTGGCGAGGCAGGTATTCTGGCGGCTTCCGTAGTACATGGCCCAACCATTTCAAACGGCGTTCTTTAATAGTGAGCGCAGCATCTCTGTGAATATTGCACATTCGACGTAGATCCGCGTTGGAGATACGGTCACGCAGCTGTATTCTGAGAATTCTTCCCAGACAGGTATAATAGAGATAAATAGAGTACACTGAAACACCTTCAGTGTATTCTCATGCTGTAGTTTTACCGACCATGTTTCGCATCCGTAAGGGAGAACGGTGCGGAATAGTGCCATGTAGATTCGAACTTTCGTTCGGAAACTGACTTCGCGGCAATTCCATAAGGGTATCCGAAGGGAGGCAAACACTGTCTGCGCTTTCTGTATTCTCTGTTGGATGTCAGCGTCAGAAGATCCGTCAATACATATCAGGGAGCCTAGGTATGTGAAACGGTTGACTGTTTCCAGCTGAACTTGATTGACAGTTAGTGTGAATGGTCCTGTGTCGTGGTTAATAGCCATGAATTTCGTTTTCTCTGTGCTGACTTTCAAGCCGATAAGGTCTGCCCAGGCCACCACGTTGTCAAGCATGTTTTGAGCTTCTACGGGGTCTGACAGGAGGCCAACATCATCCGCATAATCGAGGTCAGTCAGTGAAAGATTCTGTCCGATCTGAACTCCTGGATAGGACGACAGTGCATTTTCAAGCTCCCAATTGACGCAATAATTGAACAGAGTCGGAGAGAGGACGCACCCTTGTTTTACTCCGAACTCAACCAGGAATTCTTCAGTTTCTTCGCCATAGACTTGAACTCGGCTCAGTGACGCGTCATAGTATGCCTTCATCAGTTCAACAAACTTCAGCGGCATTCCGTCATTCTCTAGGATCTTCCAAAGTTTCTGGCGAGTGATAGAGTCGAAGGCGGCAATGAAGTCCAGGAACATCAAGATCAGGGGTAGATTGTACATTTCAAACTGCTGGATAATGAGACGAAAAACGAAGATATTATCAGTACAGCCTCTACCTGGCCGAAAGCCGGCTTGATTTCCTCGGGTTCTTTCCTCCCTTGCCCTTTGAAGCGGTTCATGAGTATGATCCCGAATATTTTGACCGCGATGTCTATAAGACTTATTCCGCGGTAATTTTTACATTCTGTTTTATCTCCTGTCTTATAGAAAGGGAGAATGACTGATGTCTTCCAATATTTTGGGAAAGAATTGGTCCTCCACACTTCTTCGAGAATGCCATGGAGCTGTTCAGCAGTGACCTCATGGCATTGTTTGTACACTTCCGGGGAGAGGCCGTCTTCACCTGGGGCTTTGTGGTTCTTCAGGGTCTTGATCACTTTTAGTATTTCGGCTTGGTTGGTGTATCCAGCTCGACATCGTAGGGTTCTTTAGAAACGGCAGGTGGGAAAGCATCAGGAGCAGATGCTGGGGATGGGTTTAGGAGGATCTCAAAGTGATCCTTCCATCTTGCTAAGCGCTCCTTCTGACAACTAATGATTTTTCCTGATCTGTCTTTGACTATTTATGAGACAGAAGCTTTCTTACCAACGTATTCTTTTAGGATCTGGTAAAGCTTGCCGGTATCATGTGAGAGTGCTACTTTCTCTAACGACACGGCAGAATCTTCCCACATTTTGCGGCGGTCCAGACGAACAGAGCGTTTTACCTGTCTTCGCAGCTCTTTTGTTTCTTCTTTAGGGACGCTCATCTTTTGTCTTTCCTCACCGACTATTGACAGGGTCCTAGCGGTAATCCAGTGCTGTCTTTTGATTTTTGCTCGGCCTAGGATCTCATCGGCAGTCTCTCTCATCACTGTTTTAAAGGTCTCCCATTTCTTCTCGGGGGTTGAGTTTTCATCAGAACTGAGGGCGTCAAATCGTTAGTCAGTTCCAAATTGAGGGCCTGCTGAACTTCTTTGTCTTGGAGCTTACCAACGTCGAATCCAGCCTTGGGCTTGTTTTTTCTCCGAGTTGCAAGACGTAGCAAAATTTTTGCAGCAATAAGCCTGTGATCAGACCCAGACTGCGAGCCTGTGTCCGCGCTGTTGTAAGAGCGAGAGTCCTGTACGGAGCTTCTCCAGCGCTGGCGTACGAGAATGAAGTCTATTTGAGCCTTAGTGACACCGTCATTTGAATGCCAAGTTAAAAGGTGGCTAGGCCTGTGCTGAAATATTGTATTGGTGACAACAAGGTGGTTCATCAAGGCGTAGTTTACTAACCTTTGCCCATTCTCACATCTGTGACCTTGTCCAAATTTTTTCAGGACTTGTCTTGTGATTTGGTCAGACGGACCAACTCTTGCGTTGAAGTCTCCAGCAACAATCAAGTAATCACGTGCGGCAACAGAAGAAGACAGCTGCTGCAGCTCGTCGTAGAAGTCATCCTTGGTCTTATCAGCAGCGTCACGGATGGGGGCATAGGTAGAAATTATCGATACATTTGCGGAGTTTCCTTTTAGTCTGATTCTGGCAAGTCTACAGGAGACTGGTTCCCATTCTAGGAGAGCATTTCTGGTTCTTTGGCTCATGATGAAACCATCTCCGTGGAGTCCCGAATTATCCTCTACTCCGGAGCAGAAAAAATGGAACTGATGTAGCGTTTCAGGAGCTGTAATAACTATGGAGCCAGAACCGGAAATTCTGGTCTCGGATATGCAAAGTATGTCTATATTGTACTTCTCCATCTCATGGACAAAAAAAACTTGCGTGGCTTCTTGTTTGACGGATCTTACATTCCAGCATCCCACATTTATTCTATATTTTGCCTGTTTAATGACTGTAGTAGGTTTTCCTAGATTTATGGCATGAAAAGGATTTTTCGACTTCGCCGTCATATTCGAAGTCACGTCACCTGCCGGGAACGCCGTAGTATGGTTGGCTTGTTTACTTCTCAACACCCTGGCCAATAAGGGGGCCGCGTCGCTTGCCGGGGACGCCGTGGCCGTTACAACTTTTCTTAGGTCTCAGATCCATCGATGTTTCTTGGGAATAGAGTTGACCGCAAGGTTCCCAGTCTTGCGGTTCACCCGGAGCGCGTTGGCCACCAAATCGCTCGGCGTGGAGCTCAGTGGTGTTTACACCCTTCCACCACTTTGAGGTGCGCTGACGGATTTACTCTGCTGCCCAGGGACGGAAGATCGAGCCTCAATGCCTGTAACTACCATCACTGCCATGGAGGTATACAAGCTTAGCTTGACCTTTGATTCCCACCTGGAATCCGCAGGGGCTTCAGGAGGGGCTTCAGTAGTTACTTAGTAACTACTAGTAAGTAACTAAATACTACTTAGTAACTACTTAGTAACTATTGTTACTTTTTATCCGTTTCAGCAAAAAGAGATATCTGCAAATATATGTTGAGAAAACAAAGTTTTAGCACCATTGATTGTGTGATTGAGGAAGTTGGTTTTACAGTTCTAAGACACCTCACATGATACTGAGATGGGAAGGCGTCATAGCATCTAACCGTCAGGACCACTAACGTCAGAACATCGACAAAATCCGTCATAACATCGAAAAAAAAATCCGTCAGGACATCGACAAATTTTAAAACTTTAGTTTTTTGGGGTTTAGGGGGGAAAAGGTTCCTAGGTTAGGGTAGGTTACGTATTTAATATATGCCATGATTTACCCCCATCCCCCTGATGTGCAAATATATAGCCGAAATTTGTTTCTAAACTATTATATACTATTACTATTATATCAACTTATAAATTTTTTGTGTCGATGTCCTAACGCGTCAATGTCCTGACGGTTAGATGTTATGTCGTTTAGTGCTTGTGACGGTTTCAGGAAAAAGAGATATCTGCAAATATATGTTGAGAAAACCAAGTTTTAGCACCATTGATGGTGGCACCATTGATGGTGGATGAAATGGTAGCACCCCCACTGAGATGTCCATTAGTATAGATTTCGCAATTATTAAAAAAATAAAAAAATCAGTTGACGAAGTGCAGGTAACTTATAAAGTTTAAAGCTCAGCCAAGACAAGATTTGATGCGGTTTAAAATGAGCAACTGAGAATTTTTTCCCTACACTACCAAGCAAAGCCGGGTCCATGTGTGTGTGTGGGGGGGGTCACCAGTTTCCCCCCCCCCCTGAAATTTTGTCCGACTGGTGAAAAGGTAACAAAAATATATGTAAAGAATTTTTTGATGTGTTTTTTAAGTTTTTTTAGCCCCCCCCCCCGAAGAAAAAATCCTGGTTGCGTCTTTTCTACCACTAATCAACATTTTAAATTATTTAGCTACTAGGGTACTGTATTAGTAGTCGAGACGTCTAAGTATTTACTTTGATTAATTTATTATTATTTTTTAATTTCATCGATTATTTTGATCCATTTTTTTAAATAATTTTAATTTGAATTGTTTAATACAGCAGATAATATATAAGTAAGTAAATAGCTATGTATAATTAAAAATAATCCTTCTTTAGTTTAACTCTATTTATTTCATTACTCATAAATTTATTTAATCAATTATTTTGATTAATTAATTAGTTTTATTAAATTTAGGTGAAGCAGTAAGGATGTGAACATGTTTAAATCAAAACTACTCTTGATCAGTTGTCTGTTGTTCAACTATATACTCTGTGAAGATACAATCAAGATGAAACTCTGCAAAAGGAAAACAATCATTAACAACAAATATTGTTGTTATAACAAACTAAATCAAATTGAATGCAAACATGAATCATATATTGATGAAACCATTGCTGATGTCCATGACGAATTAATTGTAATTAATAGCAATTTAATGCTTGTTCCGTATTTAATTACCAATGTCAACTTTATGAAAGTTGTGAATAGTACCATAATTATTGGAAATAGCACCAATGATGGGTGTTATGACACACATACAGATATAATCAGTGTGCCACTGACTATTGATCATTTTGAGACAATAAATTCGACGTTAATCTACAACGGTGAGATTGAACTGCCTAATTTAGTGAATATTACAATTGTTGAGTCGTCAATCAGTGCTAATTTCCTTGACCTTACTTGGACAATGAAGTCAAAAGACATTCGTTGTGTGATGCTTGTCAACTGCATTGTTGTAACAGAGCCTTGTAAAATGAAGTGTGTAAGGAAAACGTATAAGGAATTTATTCGGCCCTTGAATCTTCGCCATGTGAGCCTAAGAGGTAATTTTTTTATATCTATTGTGGACATAGGCTAGTTGGTACTTATCTGTTAGCCAATACACACTCGATAACTGCATGTATATTTTAATAAATATTTAGTTGGTATTTTGGTTAGATTAGGTTACATTTTGCAAGCCGCTCCTCTCCCTTTCCTCCTAATGTGTAAATATACAGCCCAAATTATATATATCCTATCTATCTCCCAAGCCTCTAAGTTGTTTCAACCAGGGCTCTATCCACGGGGGGAGGTTACCCGGTTTGCCCCCCCCCCCCCCCCGAAATGTTTGTCCGACTCGTGAAAACGTAAACAAAACGAATATAAACAAAATTTTTATGTGTTTTTGATTTTTTTTTGTAACCCCCCCCCCACCTCCGACATTTTTTTTAAGTAAAACCCTCTGAAAAAAATTCTGGGTACGACCTTGGTTTCAACCCCGTACCTGTAGATCCAAATTCTCGAGTGTGTACTGGCTAACAAATAAGTACCGTAATTTTTTATATCTTTTTTTGACATACTTTTCTCTGCTGCAGCAAAGGTGGGGTAAGAGTAGAAAGGGGGGTAAAGGTCCCACGATTACACCACTCCTTCGAATCCCGATCCGGACACTTTTTTTTAAAACTCCCACGAGTACACCAAATATGGGCATAGTCTCCCTAGGGAGAACACGTGGTTAATGGGGTCAATGACCTAAATTTCCAAGGTCGAGGTTGTTGTTGTTGATGTAAGTGCACGCTCTCAGCGAATGTCAAGGTCGATTTAGTTGTTGTTGTTGTTGTAAGTGCACGCTCTCAGAGAATTTCAAGGTCAATGTTGTTGTTGTTGTAAGTGCACGCTCTCAGCGAATGTTATGAGTTTCCAGAAATTTGGACTACCTGTGCTGTCGACCTCAATTCCCCTATCGTGAATCAATAATTCCCCTTAGAAACAACAAATTAATTCCCCTTTCTTGACAGATCAATCAACCAATGACATCATCTGTCAGACTTTAAAAATTTTCACCTAGAAACGATTCTCCAGGAATAGATCCCAGTCATTAATGTCTCTGCCTCGGAAACAACTCTACTGGTCGAACTCCAAAAGATATTAATAACCAAACGTCATGGAAACAATTCTCCAAGAAACATCTTAGCGATGAATAGATTTTAGCGCGGGAATCAGGTTTCAATGTAATTTGAAATGTGACAGCGCAGAGATGCCAAACAAAAGGAACACGCTGAAATTACGTTTAGGGATTATTTGGGCGAAACCGTTTTTAGTCATTTTATGGGATTATTTCGGGAAAACAGTTAGAGACATTTTAAAAGAAGATTTTAGGAAAGGTTTTAGAAGAGGATTTGAGGGTGAAACTCTGTGGTCGTTATAATACACAAGTTCCATTTGAACAGTGTCGTAAGGTCCTATACAACAACCCAAAGGGTTCCGATCCCCCTACCCCAACCCCAAAGGGTTCCAATCCCTCTACCCCAACCCCGAACGAAGCCACCGGTCCTCAAAGGTCCACTGGGCTCCCAAAGGGCCCCCCGGCCCTCAAGGTTCCCCCAGACCCCCCCCCCCGGGGCCCAAAAGGGCCCCTCCCCCCTTTGGCCCCCCAAAGGGGCCCCTCTTCTTCCATCTCCTCCCTCCTCCTCCCTCCTCCCCTCCTCCCCTCCTCCTCCTCCTCCTCCTCCTCCCCTCCTCCCCTCCCCTTCCCTTCCCCATTTTTTATACTTTTTTTGTGCATTGAGACACAGAACGACCCCCTCCCCCCGGCCCCTCCCCCCTCCAAAGGTCTGATTTTTCAAAGTTCATTTTGAATTTCCTTCGTTGAAATGCAAGAGTTGGAATGTTTCAGCAGTGTTTGGTTGTGGTTTACCTTTTCTCATTTACATTTTCTTTTATTTTAAATTTTAATTTTTAATTTATTTCCTTGATATGAAAGATTTGGAAAATTTCAGTAGTGTTTGGTAGTGGTTTACCTTGTCAAAGTTACATTGTCTTGATTTTCCAAAGTTCTTTTTGAATTTCCTTCATTGAAATGCAAGAGTTGGAATATTTTAGGAGTGTTTGGTTTACCTTGTCAAACTTACATTTTCTGGATTTTTCAAAGTTCATTTTGAATTTCTTTCATTGAAATGAAAGAGTTGGAATATTTCAGTAGTGTTTGGTTGTGGTTTAACTTGTCACTGTTACATTTTCTTGATTTTTCAAAGCTCATTTTTAATTTCCTTTTTTTAAAGGCAAGAGTTGGAATATTTCAGTAGTGTTTTGTTGTAGTTTACCTTGTCAGAGTTACATTCTCTTGATTTTTCAAAGTTCAATTTGAATGTCTTTCGTTGAAATGCAAGAGTTGGAATATTTCAGTAGTGTTTTGTTGTGGTTCACCGTGTCACAGTTACATTTCCTTGATTTTTCAAAGTTCATTTTGAATTTCTTTCATTGAAATGCAAGAGTTGGAATATTTCAGTAGTGTTTGGTTGTGGTTTACCTAGTCACAGTTACATTTTCTTGATTTTTCAAAGTTCATTTTGAATTTCTTTCGTTGAAATGCAAGAGTTGGAATATTTCAGTAGTGTGTTGCTGTAGTTTACACTGTCACAGTTACATCTTCTTGATTTTTCAAAGTTCATTTCGAATTTCTTTCGTTGAAATGCAAGAGTTGGAATATTTCAGTAGTGTTTGGTTGTGGTTTACCTTGTCACAGTTACATCTTCTTGATTTTTCAAAGTTCATTTTGAATTTATTTCATTGAAATGCAAGAGTTGGAATATTTCAGTAGTGTTTGGTTGTGGTTTACCTTGTCACAGTTACATTTTCTTGATTTTTCAAAGTTCATTTTGAATTTCTTTCTTTGAAATGAAAGAGTTGGAATATTTAAGTAGTGTTTGGTTGTAGTTTAACATGTCACAGTTACATTCCCTTAATTTTTCTAAGTGCATTTTGTGTTTCTTTCGTTGAAATGCAAGAGTTGGAATATTTCAGTAGTGTTTGGTTGTGGTTTACCTTGTCACAGTTACATTCACTTAATTTTTCAAAGTTCATTTTGAATTTATTTCGATGAAATAAAAGATTTGGAATATTTCAGTAGTGTTTGGTTGTGGTTTACCTTGTCACAGTTACATTTTCTTGATTTTTAAAAGTTCATTTTGAATTTATTACATTTAAATGGAAGAGTTGGAATATTTCAGTAGTGTTTGGCTGTGGTTCACCTTGTCACAGTTACATTCTCTTGATTTTTCAAAGTTCATTTTGAATTTCTTCCGTTGAAATGCAAGAGTTGGAATATTTCAGTTGTGTTTCGTTGTGGTTTACCTTGTCACATTTAAATTTTCTTTATTTTTGAAAGTTCATTTTGAATTTCTTTCGTTGAAATGCAAGAGTTGGAATATTTCAGTAGTGTTTGGTTATGGTTTACCTTGTCACAGTTACATTTTCTTGATTTTTCAAAGTTCATTTTGAATTTCTTTCGTTGAAATGCAAGAGTTGGAATATTTCAGTAGTGTTTGGTTGTGGTTCACCTTGTCACAGTTACATTTTCTTGATTCTTCAAAGATGTGCGTGTGTGTGTGAGTTTTTTTGTGTCCGTGTGTAGGTTTTTTGTGTGTGTGTGTGTGTGTGTGTGTAAGTTTTTGTGTGTGTGTAAGTTTTGGCGTGTGTGTGTGAGTTCTCGTGTGTGTGTGTGTAAGTTTTGTGTGTGTGTGTGTGTAAGTTTTTGTGCGTGTGAGTTTTTGTGTTCATGTGTAAGTTTTTGTGTGTGTGTGTGTGTGTGTGTAAGTTTTTGTGTGTGTGTAAGTTTTGGCGTGTGTGTGTGAGTTTTTGTGTGTGTGTGTAAGTTTTTGTGTGCATGTAATTTTTTGTGTGCATGTAAGTTTTCGTGTGCTTGTGTAAGTTTTTGTGTGTGTGTGTGTGTGTAAGTTTGTGTGTGTGTGTGTGTAAGTTTTGGCGTGTGTGTGTAAGTTTTGGAATTTGTTTGTAAGTTTTAATGTGTGTGTGTGTGTATGTTTTTTTGTGTGTGTGTAATTTTTTTTGCGTGTGTGTTAGTTTTTTTGTGTGTGTGTGTAAGTTTTTGTGTGCATGTTAAGTTTTTGTGTGCATGTAAGTTTTTGCGTGTGGGTCTAAGTTTTTGTGTGTGTGTGTGTTAGTTTTTGTGTGTGTTATCGTGTTGATGTAAGTTTTTGTGTGTTTGTTTTTTAGTTTGTGTGTGTGTGTGTGTGTGTGTGTATGTTTGTGTGTGTTTTAGTTTTTTTGTGTGTGTGTGTGTGTATTTATGTTTGTGTGTGTGATGTGTGTGTGTGTGTATTTTTTTTTGTGTGTAATTTTTGTAGTGTGTTTTTTAGTTTTCGTGTGTGTGTGTGTAAGTTTTGTGTGTGTGTGTGTGTGTGTAAGTTTTGGTGAGTGTGTGTTTTAGTTTTTTGTGTTGATGTGTAAGTTTTTGTGTGTGTGTGTGTAAGTTTTTGTGTTTGTAAGTTTTGGCGTGTGTGTGTGAGTTTTTGTGTGTTTGTGTGTGTAAGTTTTGTGTGTGTGTGTGTGTGTGTGTGCATGTGTAAGTTTTTGTGTGCATGTAAGTTTTTGTGTGCATGTAAGTTTTCGTGTGCATGTGTAAGTTTTTGTGTGTGTGTGTGTAAGTTTGTGTGTGTGTGTGTGTAATTTTTTGCTTGTGTGTGTAAGTTTTCGTGTGTGTGTGTGTGTGTAAGTTTGTGTGCGTGTGTGTGTAAGTTTTTGTGTTCGTGTGTAAGTTTTGTGTGTGTGTGTGTGTGTGTGTGTAAGTTTTTGTGTGTGTGTAAGTTTTGGCGTGTGTGTGTGAGTTTTTGTGTGTGTGTGTGTAAGTTTTCGTGTGTGTGTGTAAGTTTTTGTGTGCATGTAAGTTTTTGTGTGCATTTAAGTTTTCGTGTGCATGTGTAAGTTTTTGTGTGTGTGTGTGTGTGTATATGTGTGTGTGTGTGTGTGTGTGTGTTTGTGTGTGTGTAAGTTTTGGAGTGTGTGTAAGTTTTGGCGTGTGTGTGTAAGTTTTCATGTGTGTGTGTGTGTAAGTTTTTGTGTGTGTGTGTAAGTTTTTGTGCCTGTGTGTAAGTTTTTGTGTGTGTGTAAGTTTTGTGTGTGTATGTAAGTTTTTGTGTGCATGTAAGTTTTTGCGTGTGTGTGTAAGTTTTGTGTGTGTGTGTGTGTGTGTAAGTTTGTGTGTGTGTGTGTGCTTGTGTGTGCATGTAAGTTTTCGTGTGCATGTGTAAGTTTCGTGTGTGTGTGTGTGTGTGTGTGTGTGTGTGTGTGTGTGTGTGTGTGTGTGTGTGTGTGTGTGTTTTGTGTGTGTGTGTAAGTTTGTGTGTGTGTGTGTGTGTGTGTGTGTGTAAGTTTGTGTGTGTGTGTAAGTTTTGTGTGTGTGTGTGTGTGTGTGTGTGTGTGTGTGTGTGTGTGTGTGTGTGTTTGTGTGTTTGTGTGTGTGTGTGTGTAAGTTTTTGTGTGTGTTTGTGTGTTTGTGTGGGTTTTTGTGTTTGTGTGTGTGTGTGTGTGTCTTTGTGTGTTTGTGTGTAAGTTTTTGTGTGTGTGTGTAAGTTTTGGTGTGTGTGTGTAAGTTTTGCGTGTGTGTGTGTAAGTTTTCGTGTGTGTATGTGTAAGTTTGTGCGTGTGTGTGTAAGTTTTTGTGTGTGTGTGTAAGTTTTTGTGTGCATGTAAGTTTTTGTGTGCATGTAAGTTTTCGTGTGCATATGTAAGTTTTTGTGTGTGTGTGTGTGTGTAATTTTTTTTGTGTTTGCGTAAGATTTCGTGTGTGTGTGTAAGTTTTCGAGTGTGTGTGTAAGTTTTTGTGTGTGTGTGTGTAAGTTTTGTGTGTGTGTGTGTGTGTGTGTGTGTGTGTGTAAGTTTTCGTGTGTGTGTGTGTGTGTGTGTGTGTGTGCGTGTAAGTTGTGTGTGTGTGTGTAAGTTTGTGTGTGTGTGTAAGTGTGTGTGTGTGTGTAAGTTGTGTGTGTGTGTGTAAGTTTGTGTGTGTGTGTGTGTGTGTGTGTGTGTGTGTGTGTGTGTGTGTGTGTAAGTTTGTGTGTGTGTGTAAGTTTTTGTGTGTGTGTAAGTTTTTGTGTGTGTGTAAGTTTTCGTGTGTGTGTGTAAGTTTTCGTGTGTGTGTGTAAGTCTTTGTGTGTGCGTGTAAGTTTGTGTGTGCGTGTGTGTAAGTTTTTGTGTGCATGTAAGTTTTTGTGTGCATGTAAGTTTTCGTGTGCATGTGTAAGTTCTTGTGTGTGTGTGTGTGTGTGTAAGTTTTTGTGTGTGTGTGTAAGTTTTGGCGTGTGTGTGTAAGTTTTCGTGTGTGTAAGTTTTTGTGCGTGTGTGTAAGTTTTTGTGTGTGTGTATGTTTTTGTGTGCATGTAATTTTTTGTGTGCATGTAAGTTTTTGCGTTTGGGTGTAAGTTTTGTGTGTGTGTGTGTAAGTTTTTGTGTGTGTGTAAGTTTTGGCGTGTGTGTGTAAGTTT